>NW_021704404.1:0-2775 GCF_003719485.1 Trypanosoma conorhini | reverse complement strand
TTTTCTTTTTGTTACTCTCCTCTTCAAAGTTGTGTAGTTGCCATTTGCTCCTGAGCAAAATATATATATATATATTTATATATATTTATGTATGCATGTGTGTATGTATATATGTATATCGGTGTGTCTGCCTTGCAGATTTGACAGGGCGCGCGGTGTCTTGCTCTTGCCGTGTCGCGGGAGACGCCTCCGTTACCAGCCCGCACAGCGGAGAAGAATAGACGCGTGTCACACACACGCCACTGTTTCTCTGTCTGTACACCCGCAATGACGTGCATGGATGGCGGGTGCACGGCTGCTATATATATATATACATATACCTAGTTATTTATATATATATATATATTAGATATTACATCGTGTTTTTAACTTGCTATGGGCGGGGGTGAAGGCGCCGCGTGAGGAGTGAGTGCGCCCTGCAGCCAGCGTGATAAGTACGCGTCTGGGATGCAGTCGTGGTGTGTGTATATATTATATACATATGTATATGTACGCACATGCATGCATGTGTGTGCGTGCGCAAACAATGCCCGAGGGGAGACGGCGGGTGCGGCTGGGGTGCAAGCAGAGCAGGGGAGGGGACGCAGAGCTGGACCCTTCTCTTTCCGTGCCGCACCTGCTCTTTGCCCCCCCTCCCCCCACGTTGCCTCCTCCGTGCCAACGCACACCCACGTCAATGGGGTCATCGCAGGAGAGTCGAGGGAGGGGGAAGGGGGCACCGCATCGCTGTTGTTGTTGTGTTTGTTGGTGTGTGTGTGTTTATTTGTTCTTGTTGCAGCTTCATCGCCGCCCTGAGGTGCGTGCCCGTACCCGGTCTCCTTGCCGCCACTCACTGCATGTAACTTCCACTCCCCCCGCCGGACCCTCTCGCGTCGTCGCCCGCGGCGAGGGATCCTGCACGGTGCGTCGCCACCAGCGTGTTTCTTCGCCTCTCCCCCTTTGGAGTTCTTTTCGCTGCGTACATCGGCACGGCGCAGGGCGTGGGCCCCGGACTCTGACACCTGTGCGAGCGGAGAGGGAACGGCGGCGACGCCCTCCCCCCCCCCCCACCACACACACAGAGAGAACAGGGGAGCAAGAGAGAGAGGTAGAGGCAACGAAGAAAAAAAAAAAATAAATAACCGAAGAAGAAGGGAGGGGGAGACGGCCCCGCGCAATGACGCCGCATAGCAGCGACGCTGCCGCGAAGCCCGAGAGCGACGCGGCAACGCGGCTTGATTTTTATCTCCCGCCGCCCGACCACCGCGCGTACCGCCGTGGGAAGATTCAGCGGCTGCGCGACCAAATCACCGCGTGGCGCCGCCAGTCGCGGGGCGGCGTGGCCCAGACCTCCGCCAGGGGCGGCTCAGCGGACCTGCCGCTCTGGAAGGCGGCAAACGCCACTCCCACGCGGCGTAACGTGTCGCGGCACGAGAAGGTGCTCCTCCTCTCGCGCGTGGCGCCGACCCCGCGCAGCGGGCGGCGCACACCCTCCCCCGCCCCGCACGGGGACTCCCACGAGAAACCGCTACGCCTGGCGAGCTACACCAACACGCTCAACAGTAATACGCGCGCAACGCCGCTTCTCGGCCGAGTGACGGAGGTGCCGTACTTTCACGATCACACCATCTTTTGTCTGCCAAGAGACAGGCGCGCCGTTGCCGCGACGGCTGCTACTACGGCCGCCGCCTCCGTTGCGGCCGCTGAGACTTCTGGCACTTTGGACGACAGCGACGGGGCTCCGCGTGCGGAGCCGGGTGTTTGCTTCTGCTACGGCGTCACCTCAAACAGCGAGGAGATGGCACGCCACTGCGAGCATGCGAGCCCTGCGGGGAAGACAACCAACAGTGGGGCGACGCCCCCTGTGAAGAGTACAATTAGCAGCAGCTCTTTCAAGGAGACCGCCTCCTTCTCTTTTTCCTCGCCGGGGTCGAACGGCTTCAGGGCGGCCTCTGCCTCTGCCTCAGCCTCGGCGGCGGCGGCGTCGGTCTCGGCAAAGCGCAAGGCTCTCACGGTGGACTCGTCCTTTGCCACGAAGACGCAAAGCGTGGAGTTGGCCATGGCCGTGCACGCGGAGCGGACGCGGCGGAGCTCGACAATGCAGCGGCCGCAAAGCGAGAGCCTGCGTCAGCGCGTGTTTGAGCGGACGATGGAGATACCTATTGACTGGAGAGAGTTTGAGCGCCTGTCCTCAGGCTGCAAGGCGTCTCCTCCCGCCACACTGCTGGAGGAGCGCGCTAGTACCCCAAGCCTCGGCCACACCCGCCTCACCGCGACGTCCGCCACCGGCACCGAGGGCCGGGTGCCAATGCGGCTCTACAACATCTGCATGAAGCGGCGCCTGGCGAACTCGGAAGGCTCGATGGAGAAGGCTTCCAGCTTCCCGCGTCTTGGGACTCGCGTGACACTCTCCAAGTCATGGGTGTAATAACGGTAGAGCTGACGGCCATGTATGATTCGGGAAGCAAAGAAGAAAGCAACAAGGAAATGAAAAATAAAAAGAGAGCTGAAGAGGAAAAATAACAACAAACAAAAAAAAGGAAACAACTGAGCGGAACGAAAGCAATCCAAGAGCAACAGCAGAGCGAGTAGTAGGAGGGTTTTTAGTATGTAAATAATGCCACTTGGTTTTGCGCGCACGTCAATTTGTGTCTTGTGTGTGTGTGTTTGTTTGTGTGACGGACTCCGGTTTCTTTCGTAACTGCGGAGTTGCTTCCAGAAGCCACGCGTGGTGCTGGCTGCGGTGGGGAGGGATTTAACCTTAGCAGGAAATTTATTCTTTCCCAGTTGCCCATT
>NW_021704402.1:17791-21642 GCF_003719485.1 Trypanosoma conorhini | reverse complement strand
ACGCTTGCATGCTCCGTGTTCTTCCACACCCGCCACAAGCAACGCACCTCAGGNACCCCCATGTGCACGCCGGGTGGATGAGTGTCCGCGCACCGGAGGCGTTTGGCTGCAGCACTATCCTACCTTAAAATGGTTTTGGTTTGTTTCCTTGTTTGTTTGTTTTGTTTGTTTCTGGGCTTTTCTTTTTCTTCGTTGCGGGGCTGTTTGTGTGTGTGTTTCTGAGCGTCGCCCACCATTAATCGCTAGCTGACTGCCGAGGGGCGGTGCGTGTGTGCGCCGCGGACGACCGACGAGAACAACTGAGGCTGGCGCCAAACGTGTGTGCTGCCCTTTCCCCTGTGTAGGCTCTCTCCTCCGCTGCTTCTTTTCTGTCTTGCAGACCAGCCTACGTGCGCAAGTGACTCTACGGTCTGTGGTGACGATGCTGCGGCGCTCGCTGGGCACCCTGTTGGCCCTTGCCGTCTGCTGCCGGTGATGCTGTATGGTTGTAGCACCCGTCAGGGTGTCGACGGTGCGTGGTGGTGAAGGCACTGGCCAAATGCGCTAGTTTCCCCGAAGTTATTGCCTCATGGCTTTCGTCACCATCGTGCCCTCTGGATCTTCTTGCTTCGGATGAAAGGAAGATGGTGTCGTCTATTTATTACCGCAGTTGTCTCTGAGTGCGTGTGTGTGGGCCGCGCATTACGGCGCTGGTGTCGTGAGTCGGTGGATGGCCGTCGCTCTATACTTTTATTTGCGCGTGCTGGCCGCGGTGTCAGGCTGCGGCCCTAGTGCGTGGTCTTCGTTTACCTCCCCGCATTTCCGTTCGCTGCATTGTGCTGCGTTATTTGTGTGCTTTTTTGTTTGTTTTTCCTTTCTTTGGCTGTGCCCCTGACTTTGCGGTCTTGCACCGCTCTTTTGTCTGCAAGCGTCGGCAACGCAAAAGACGGCGCGAACAACCGGCAAGACTTCTTCCCCGGTGGGGCTTGGCGAGTGCAGAACGGGCGTGTTCCCTCTTCTTTCATTCTTTGTTTTTTGTTCTTGTTTTTGTTGTTGTGGTCGTTGGTTTGTCTGCTTCGCTCTGCACATACGCGCCGACGTTAGTTCGGGCTCTTCTTCCTAAAGCTTTTTTTTCCGCGCCACCGCGGGCGCTTGCACACGGGCCCCCGAATGTCGCAGCCGTTTTGCCGTGGCTCACCCTCGGCGGCCTCCCGTGCCACGCTGCCCTCCCTGCGCTCGATCTCCCTCGACAGCCAGCGATGCGACAGGACGGTCTCCACGTACTCCGTCGCAGGAGCGGCACGCGCGGTGGAGTACGGCGGCAAGCTGCGGGTCTGGACCGCTGAGATGGACGGACGCATTCTGGTCCGCGCTGCGCCTCGCGGAGAAACCCTCTTTGAGGTCAGTGCACGGCAGTCGGCGTTCTGCACAGTCTTGCGCAGAGTTGCTGAGGGGCAGATGTGGGCAGCCTTCTCGGACGGGTTTATTCGCTGCTACAACTCCGTCACTGGGACGCTGGAGCGCGAGTTTGTGCAGCACGCCGGCGCGGTCCACGCCCTCGCGAGCTCGGCCGTGAGCGACTATGTGTATAGTGGTGGGGAGGATTGGAAGGTGTACCAGTGGTCAAGGTCGAAGTGCACGTACATTCGGCTCTTCTCCGGACACACCAACCGGGTGCGGTGCGTGATTGTTGTTCCTGGGCACGCCGGCCCGAGCTCCACGTCGGCCGGCGACGATGCGACGGAGCGCGACGACGAAGATGACGCGTACACCGCTGCGGACGGCGCGGGGCTGGAGGATGCGTTTGTTCTCTCCTGCGGGGACGACACGACCGTCAAGGTCTGGGACCCGAAGGCGCCGCTGCAGATTAAGACGGACGAGGCCTGCCTGGCGACGCTGCGCGGGCACGAGGGTCCGGTTCTCGCCATGGAAGTTCACCCCCGCAGCGGGTACTTGTGGTCTGGCGGCGACGACTGCAGCATCCTCGTCTGGGACTGGCGCAGGGGCGAGGGGCGGCGCTGCGTGGCGGTGTTGCACGGGCAGCACAGCGGCCCCATCACCTCGATCGTCCACGTCTCCCCGCGCATGTGGAGCAGCGCAAAGGACGGCTTTGTGGTGGTCTGGAACCCGCGGGAGCTGGCCCCGATACAGCGCATTCAGCTTGCCCCACGCCACGTGAACTGCCCCATTTTGTCCATGCGGCGGTTGTACCGTGCGACGCATTGGACGGTGTGGCTAAGCGGGGCGGAGGGTCTCCTTCAGGCTTTGCAGGTCACCGGGGACGAACACGACGTGGACGCCAAGCTGCAGCACTACGAGCAGCGGCGCACCGCGGAGAAGCGACGGCTGACGAAGCTGCAGGCGAAGACCTCCTCCCAGAAGCAGCGGATCAATAAGCTGAAGGCCCGCAACGAGGATCTGGAGGTGCAGCTGCAAATTTACCAGGAGAGAAATATTCTGCTGCTGGAGGACACTGCGACCCGCCTCCGCAGCAACGCTCAAAGTGGTAGCTCCGCGGCGGACGGGCGGGCCGCGCAGATCAAAGCCCTGCGAACAACTGTACTGCAGTTGGAGGAAAAGGTGCGAACCAACGAGGAGTCCATCACGCAGGCCGCGGCGGATGCTAGGCAGAAGGATGAAATGATTCAGTTGCTCTCGGGGCAGCTGGCGCAGAAAGACTCAGCGCTGCAGGCATTAGAGAAGAGGCTTAAGACACTCACGCCGGGTCAGGCACCGCACCACGCCGTCAGCAAAACGAGTCCCATAGAAAAGAAAATGATGCAGGGGAAAGGTGAAGCAGCTGCTGGAGCCACAGAAGACCTCGAGGCATCCACGGAGAGCTTGAAGCAGCTGCGCACGAGTGCGAAGCTCGAGGAAGACGAGGTGCAAAATCATCTGCTGGAACTTAACAAATACAAGACGATATGTGAAGAGAAGGAGGAAGCGCTTCTTCAGGCCACTGAAAAGATAGAGGCACTGCAGTGTAGTCTGGATGTTGAGAAAAAATATGTCGAGGAGCTCCTGCAGGAGCTCCTAGACAACCCAAAGGGGCACACAGCACATGCTTCGGAGGCCACGCCAAAAGAAAACCGTACGCCGCCGCAGACACTCACACCACTCCACGCCTCAGTGCACCACTACTACAGGCGGCTCCCCGGCAAGTACTGGATGGACGTAGTCAAAACGTATCCTGCAGACCTCCAGCAAACACTCTGGGCAGAGTACTGCGAAGTCCTCAGTAGCACAGACGCAACCATTCAATACATCAGTCCCACCGCAACCAATGACCATCTTCTTGTTGACGCCGTACTCCAACAACAAAAAGCACAAAGCCAAGATCTACAATGCATCATCGAAGCCCATCATTTTCCACGTACACTCAAACTTCATGAAATACATGCCAATTCCCTACAAAAGACCCCAAAAGAAGAATCTATCACTCCTCAAGAAGAGTACGAGGCGGTCTCCGCGGCCAAGCAGAAGGCGGAGGCGGAGCGCGACAACGTGCAGCAGCGGCTGCGTGCAACTGAGGAGGAGCTGAACTCTCTCCGGCAGCAGGCTGAGGCACGACGCGCCCAAATTGCTGGGCTGCCCGCGGCAACCAAGGCGGCGGCGGCGACGAGCCCCACGCGGTCCCGGCAGTTGTCCGCGCACAGTGCGGCGCCCCCGCTCTACACCGTGACGGCAGAGGAGTACGAGGCGGTCTCCGCGGCCAAGCAGAAGGCGGAGGCGGAGCGCGACAACGTGCAGCAGCGGCTGCGTGCAACTGAGGAGGAGCTGAACTCTCTCCGGCAGCAGGCTGAGGCACGACGCGCCCAAATTGCTGGGCTGCCCGCGGCAACCAAGGCGGCGGCGGCGGCGGCGAGCCCCCA
>NW_021704402.1:17046-17707 GCF_003719485.1 Trypanosoma conorhini | reverse complement strand
GACGACGACGACAAGCCCCACGCGGTCCCGGCAGTTTGTCCGCGCACAGTGCGGCGCCCCCGCTCTACACCGTGACGGCAGAGGAGTACGAGGCGGTCTCCGCGGCCAAGCAGAAGGCGGAGGCGGAGCGCGACAACGTGCAGCAGCGGCTGCGTGCAACTGAGGAGGAGCTGAACTCTCTCCGGCAGCAGGCTGAGGCACGACGCGCCCAAATTGCTGGGCTGCCCGCGGCAACCAAGGCGGCGGCGGCGGCGACGAGCCCCACGCGGTCCCGGCAGTTGTCCGCGCACAGTGCGGCGCCCCCGCTCTACACCGTGACGGCAGAGGAGTACGAGGCGGTCTCCGCGGCCAAGCAGAAGGCGGAGGCGGAGCGCGACAACGTGCAGCAGCGGCTGCGTGCAACTGAGGAGGAGCTGAACTCTCTCCGGCAGCAGGCTGAGGCACGACGCGCCCAAATTGCTGGGCTGCCCGCGGCAACCAAGGCGGCGGCGGCGGCGACGAGCCCCACGCGGTCCCGGCAGTTGTCCGCGCACAGTGCGGCGCCCCCGCTCTACACCGTGACGGCAGAGGAGTACGAGGCGGTCTCCGCGGCCAAGCAGAAGGCGGAGGCGGAGCGCGACAACGTGCAGCAGCGGCTGCGTGCAACTGAGGAGGAGCTGAA
>NW_021704402.1:9670-17021 GCF_003719485.1 Trypanosoma conorhini | reverse complement strand
GCTGAACTCCCTCCGGCAGCAGGCTGAGGCACGACGCGCCCAAATTGCTGGGCTGCCCGCGGCAACCAAGGCGGCGGCGGCGGCGACGAGCCCCACGCGGTCCCGGCAGTTGTCCGCGCACAGTGCGGCGCCCCCGCTCTACACCGTGACGGCAGAGGAGTACGAGGCGGTCTCCGCGGCCAAGCAGAAGGTGGAGGCGGAGCGCGACAACGTGCAGCAGCGGCTGCGTGCAACTGAGGAGGAGCTGAATTTTTTTATATGCCAACGTGGAAATGAGAGGCCCGGTGCGTCTGGAGCGTCGCCATGTTGTACGGAGAGTCGGTTTAAGTGTGGTCTGGCTTATGGTGGCCGCGGTCAATCCTCATTGGAATGTTTAAAAGGGGAGGACGGTGCTGTGCTGTGTTCAATGTGTAAGGCTGCAGGGCGTTCTCTTTTCTTGCCTTGGCTTGGTGCAAAAGATTGTTGTGTGCGTCCACAGTCTTTGAGGTGGACACGGCATGTCTATAATTTGGGTAAAGGCTGGGTACCCCTTGTGAGCCAGTACCGTCAGCTGGTTGGGGATGTCCTCTTATTAGAGGTCTCGCGTGCAACTTGTCTACCTTCCGATTGTGTTCGTCGTGTTGAGTTCGCTCCTGGGGGTTTGGTGGCTGAGTTCGAGGTTTTGAAAACGAAAGAATTTATTGACGTTGATGGATGCCTGCGGCGTCACTCGTTTGGCACGATGTCCGCTTTGATGGAACTGAGTAGGTCTGGAGTTAGGCAGATGTCTTTTGCGTCTGTGAGTGAAGTTGATGGCGTAAGTGAAGTACCGACGCATGTCTACGTGGGGGCGCAGTTACTTTCACCAAAGGCACCGATGTGGCCGGAAAGCTCCAAGGCAGGCGTCACGATGAGAGAGCTGGAACTGTTTCGCTGTCGCCGTGCCCTCGCCAGTCGAATGCGTCGGATGGAGGAGACGCTTCAGCCTTCGTCTGGTTTTTCAAGCGGCCTTGATGCAGCTGCCCCAGTAGATCCGTATGAGCTCCAACGCGAGCCTGTTTATTGTGTAACTCTTGAGGAGTACCGGGCCGTCCTGCAGCGGTGTGTGGATGCCCGCGACCAGGGCACTGACGATGAGGATGGCGATGACAGCACACGACTGTGGAATGAGCACGTGGTCGCAAGGGCTGAGGAGGAGCGGCGGTTCACTCAGCAGCTGGGTCTGTCGGGGCCCTGCTACGCGCAACTTGGTAGAGGCAGCAGTAACACCCCTCACAGGCGGGGTAATGGAACGTAATACAGGCTTGAGAAGGGTTAAAAAAAAATTGTATATATATATATACATATACGCGCATTTCTGTACCTATATAGCGATAAAAAGTGACTTGTATATCATTTTTTTTCTTCCTATTTATGTCCTTTTTTTCTCTGTGTGTGTGTGTTTCCTCCCCACTTCTCGTTCAGTTCTTGATGTCGTACTCTGCGACTGTAAATATATCTCCTTGCACAAACACGTGACTTACTAACGGGCCGTCTCCGGTGTGATATGGGGTTGAGGGGAGAGAAGGAGGGGGAGACGCTTAAGTCAAGGCAACAACAACGGCAAAGCGTCGGTCCCCACGGGGGAGATGACTTTTTAGTGTTTGTGTGTGTGTGTGTGTGTTTATTTTTATTTTTGTTGTTACTGGAGACGGCGTTGGAAGAAGAGACCGGTAGAAGGCGGGGTGCACAGAACCCCGCGGTAAAGGCTGGACGTAAGGGCTACTACTGGATTATAGTAAAACGGAGTCCGCGCCGGCAACGACGAGCTGCAAAGAGAAAGAGGGAAAGAGAAAGAAAGGAAGGTGCTGCCTCGCGTCTCTTCCTTTGCACCCTCACACGCCATGGTGTCCTTTCAGCAGTTTGCTTCTGTCCTCGCGGTCGGGTCTGCCTCGGCCTGTCACTGCTTGCGGTTTTCTCATTTTCTCTCTCCCTCTCTCTGCATTGATGCCGGTGTTGCCCCAAGATTGAGTGGTTGGCGTGTGCCTTTGAGTGGCGTGCACGCGGAGACACGTAGCCGAAGAGGGAGCCGCGAGGAGCGCGATGGCGGAGTCGGGGACGTTGCCGCGCGGACGCGGTCTCCGCTCCGTCTCGGCGGGGATGAAGCCGCGTCGCCTCATCCCCACCGCGCAGCGCCGCTCCTCCACTGCGAGCGGCGCGGAGGCAGGCGAGGCCGGGGACGCTCACGCGGAGGTGATGACGCTGCGGCTGCTGCTGCAGGAGCGCACGGAGCAGGTGGAGCGGCTCCAGGCGCTTGTGAGTGAAAAACGAGTGCTCCAGCGACACGATGAGGCCCTTGCAGAGCGTCTGCGGCAGTACGAGGAGCAGCTGGCGCAGCTGGAGGTTGCAGTGCGGGGAGGCACCCCCACGGCAAGGCAGCAGACGTTGTTGGCGAGGGGGGAGAAGGGCTCCGCGGTAGAATCAGCCGACAGGCGGCCGCCGCCCTCCATGCGTGAAATCATGGATAGCGTCTATCAGTTGCGGTACGAGAAGCATCGCCTGGAGGGGGCGCTGGCGGAGAAGGAGCGACAGCTGGGCGCTGTCCGTGCGGAACTGCAGCATGCGCAGCAGTTCGACAACGTCCAAGAACTGCTGCCGCTAACCGAAGTGGCTGGGACGAACGCCCGCTGTGCTGCCCCACCCACGCAGGCCCCGGCGGTGAAGAGGAGGAGGAGGAGGAGGCTGCGGTTTCCCTTGAGCGCCAACTGGCGGAGGTGCGGGAGAAATTTTCCCGCGCGGAGAGAAAACTTGAGGCGTACCAGAAGGAGCACGCCACGATGCGGCAGGTGCTCCGCGAGCGGGAAAAAGAGGTTTTAGAGTGGCAGCGCAAACACCGGGAGGCGGTGGACGCTGGATCAAAGCAATCACCGAAAGTGGAAGAGCTGCACCAGCCTCTTCCTGCCCAGTGGAAAAGCACGAAGAAGATGGTCTCATCGTGTCACCGCACCTTCTTTCACGGCGCGGAGTGGTTGCAGATTTTGGACGAAAAGCCCGAGTCAATGCGGAATGCCTTTTTGAAGGATGCATCGTTAGAGTTATGTGCACCGTGTGGGTTTCTTTCCGTGGTGGAGATGCAGGCGGGGCCCGGCTTTGTTGCCATTGAGGCGGAGGTGCGCCGTCCCGCCTCGCTTGGCGACGACAAGGTGGAGTTGCTTCTGCTGCACTGTCCCTTTGCGGAGATGCAGCGGCTGCTGGCGCTCCGGCACGCGCCAAAGGAGGGCTGGGACGCGGTGCAGGCGCAGCTGCGTGAGGCGCAGAGCATCATCGCGGCCAAAGAGGGGGAGGCCGCGGAGCTGCAAAGCCGGTTGCAGCGAGCGGAGCGACTACTCGTCGAGCACCGCGACGAGCGTGACGCGGATGACCGGTGGGTGCATGAGGCCCTTGACGAGACGGAGAAGACTGTGATGGTGATGTACAACGAGGTGAAGGAGCAGCGGGAGAGGGAAAAGCGGCTTGAGGCGCAGCTCCAAGCCGCCACGGAGTCGCTCGAGGCGCGTGCGACGGAAGTCGCCGAAGTTACGGCCCGACTGCAAACAGTAACCGCGGAGGCGGAGCGGCAGGAGAAGCGTGCCGCGCAGCGGCTTGACGAGGAGCGCCGCAGGGCCTCCACCGAGCTGCGTGGCGTAGAGGAGAAAATGCGCCAAGAGCTGTCCACACTGCGGCTGCAGCAGCAGCAGCAACTTCGCAAAGCCGCTGAGGCTTCACGGCTGCTCACACACACTCTTACACTCAATTGCGAGCCACACAACGAGGCGGCCGTGTCGTCGCTGGACCCCGAAGGCAGCAAGATTCTGCAGGCCCTGTTGCTCAACGAAGCCGCGATCGCCGCCAATGCCATCCCGCACAAGGTGGCTTCGCTCACGTGCAGCGGGAGCGAGTTTCGGGCGGAGGTGCAGCTGCAGATAAACGCCCTTGCCGTGGATGAGGCAAGTGTGGCGGAGAGCTTGCGACACTGCCGGACCCCCACTGCGGCGCTCTTCCTGCAACAGTGGCTCGATGCAAAGGGATCGGTGGAAGGCCGCAGCCGGGAGATTCAGCGCCTCGTGCAGGGGCTGAAGGCGATGAGTAACAAGGCGGATGAGCTTCTTGCGAGGAACGCACAACTTACGTCAGAGGCCGAGGTAAAGCTCCGCGAAGAGCGTACGCGCGTTCGTGACGCCGAGAAGCGGAGCACAGCCCTTGCGGAGGAACTCTCCTGCATTCGCGCGGCCCTTGGCACGGAGGACGCGTCGCAGCCCCTCCCAGAGCGTGTGGCACGTCTTCTGACGGCGGTGGCGGAGGCAGAGCAATCGAGGGATGAGCATGAGGAGAAGTGGTGTGCGGAGCGCGCGCGGGCGCAGTCACTCGAGCGGCAGCTGCAGGGAACGGAGAACGAAAACCATCAGCGGCAGCAGCGCTTTGCGGAGAGGCTGCTGGAGTTGAAACAGGACCTGGAGAAGGCGACAGGGGCGCTTGACTCACTGCATGGCGAGCACCAGCAACTGCGGAAGCGGCACGCCTCCATGCAGGAACTACTAGAGGAGCAAAAACAGGCCCTGGTGGAGGTGCAGGCAACACGGCGGCATAAACTTCAGCGGCGGGACGACGAAGTCCCTTCAAAGCGTCAGGTTGCGGCTGCCGAAACGGCCGTAGAAGAAGAGCATGATGCTGTTGCCGCGCTCCAGCGTGCGTATGCGGAATACGACGAACTGTACGAAACATTAGAGCGCTCCAGGCGGCAGTGGCAGAAAACGGAGGCGCTACAGCGAGAGAAGCTGCAAGGAAGTGAAGAGGAATGTAAAGAGCTCCGTGAGCAGCTTGCTGCACTGCAGCAGGAATTGCGGCGGCGACAAGAGGAAGCCACCACTGCTGCCTCCAACCACAAGCGCAGCGAAGCGGAACGCGACGAAATACTCAACCGCATTCAGAAAGAAATGCAGGCACTCTCCAAGCGGTTGGCAAAGAATGATGCCCTGCAGCGTGAAACAGAGTCGGCTAAGAAGGCGCTCGAGCTGCTGGTGGCGCAGTTGCAGCAGCAATGTGACGCGCATGCGGCTGAGCGGAAGCAGCTGCAGGAGTCATCCTCCATGCTGGAGAAGGACAGGGCCGCCCTGGAGAAAAAGTTGGGGGAGTTGGAGCGTGAGATGCAGAGCCGAAGTCTGAGAGCGGAGGAGATGATGCGGCAGTTGGTGGCTGAGGAGGATGCGCGGCGTGCCGCCGAGAAGGAAGTGGCGGCGCTGCAGCGGCCACATTCGACGACACGCAAAAGGTTAGGGAGTAGTGGAGGAAAGGAAGAAGGCACGAGGGCGGCAACTGTGCAGGAAGTAAAGCAACTACGCAATTTCTGCATACAAGCTCTCAAGCTGCCTCTGACGGAGAAGCAGCAAACAGTCAGCGACGTCATTGCCTTCCTGGAGCAGCACCGCGGGTCGGTGCTGGCGGAGCAGGAGACTTTGGCGGCCGTCCTCGCGTCCATGAGCACCGCAGCGGGGTTGCTGCGGCAGTGCGTCGCCGCCGCGGGAGGACCGAAGGAAGGACTCAGCCATAGGACTCAAGCCTCAGGGGCTCCTGGCAAGGAGTTAGCCGCTGGTAATTTGCGTGTCTTTAGCCGCTCTCTTACCTACAGCGGCGGCGGTGCGACGGCGGCGGCGGCGGCGCACTCGGCTATGCCTCCGGTGCTGGCCAGCAGGAAATCCGGCACAGCAACGCCCTTGACGCGGCTAGCGAGCGGCCATCAACACCTGCAGAAACCGTCTGTGAAGAAAAGCACGCCGTCCGCCACTTTGACTTCCACCGCGGCTGACGTGGTGCATTTTGCCCAGCTGCTCACCAGCGCCGTGGCGCACTGGCGAGACAGCGAAAAGCAAAATGTAGTGGGAAATGGCGCTGCGTCGAAGAAGTCCTCTGGCCTGTTGGAGGTGGCCGGAGGAACGCAGCATGTCATGCCCAACACGCAGCAGCAGAAAGAGCCCCAATGTCATACTGAGAGTGAAAACGAAATTGCTGTTTCAAACTCCAACGGCAACAGTGAATTCTTGCGTCGTAGCCGCGCCCAAGCGTTATGTGTCGCGCTTTCCGTGAAGGATCATTTACACGACGCGTTGGGCGCGCTGCACTCTGTGCTGCGCGCCTTCCACGAGGAAGCCTACACCGTGAGTGGCCGCTTCGCGGTAGACCCTATCCATGACCTGCGGATGTCAGAGGGGTGCGTTGTGTACGCGCTGAAGCGCATTTCGCAGTCCGCCGACGCCATTTTTTCGACGAGAGAGCGGCGCGAAATTGAGGCAAGGCGTGGCGTCGAGTACTTCAACGTTCCGGTGGTGTGGCACGACGTCGCTGCTTCAGCCGCCCGGGCCAAATCGCCGCCGTCCCACACACCCAAGGGGCAGAGGCAGCCTGGTAACGCCTTAGCGTCGCGCGATGTCAACCTCTCAGCGTCGCCATCGCGCTCCTGCGAGCGGCCGGAGCGTGATCGCGTGTACGCTGGGGGCGCGGCCACTGACTACCGGTATCGCATGAGCCCAGAGGATAACAAGCTCATTCAGTGGGCTCTGCTAGAGGCTCGTCGACGTAAACGTTGAGGCGCCTGAGGAGGAAAAGAGAAGCGCTGGCCCTTTGCGTGTGTGTGTGTGTGTGTGTGTGTGTGGTTTGAGGCACGAAGTAAAGGGTGGGGGAGGAGTGCGTGCAGGCATGCGTATGCAACAGAGAAGAACGACTCCGCGTTCAACGAAGCTAATCGGGTGCTCACTCCCCGCGCCTTTACGCGCATCCACAGCCAGGTGTTGTCTTGTACCTTTTTTTCTCTTGATTGTTATTATTACTAGAAATTCTTTTTTTTATTATTATTTTATTTTATTTTTTGGATCCTTTTTTTGTCGACACCTGCGTGTTCTCGCTTTCTCCCTTTCCATGCGTGTGTGAGTGTATTTCCGGCCATGCTTGCTTCCTGCAACTCTTGCTGCCGCCCCCATGTCAGCAGGGGACTGCCTTGCCTCTTCCCTCCTTACTCTACGGTGTTTTGTATAGCGCGTACCTACATGCATTAACTACGCGGCACATCCACGGAGGAAAGACGCGGACGGATTCAATTTGTATTGTCGCGTTGGATTCAAAAAATCTCCTTCATTTGTTTTTTTTTTGAACTTTTTTTTTTCTTGTGTGATGCCCGGCCGCCCCCCTCTTCCCACACAGAATGTTGTTGCTGCGGCTGACCAGTCATTGTGACTGTGGCTTGTCTTCCTGTGCAGATGTTTCTTCCCCTTCTCTCTCTCTCTTGCTCGCTGTATGCCGCTTCCTCGTATTGCCTGGGCACCGCAGCTCCGCCACGCATAGACGCCACGCATAGACTCCACGC
>NW_021704402.1:0-9645 GCF_003719485.1 Trypanosoma conorhini | reverse complement strand
CAACTCTTGCTGCGCCCCCACTGTCAGCAGGGGACTGCCTTGCCTCTTCCCTCCTTACTCTACGGTGTTTTGTATAGCGCGTACCTACATGCATTAACTACGCGGCACATCCACGGAGGAAAGACGCGGACGGATTCAATTTGTATTGTCGCGTTGGATTCAAAAATCTCCTTCATTTGTTTTGTTTTTTTTGAACTTTTTTTTTTCTGTGTGATGCCCGGCCGCCCCCCTCTTCCCACACAGAATGTTGTTGCTGCGGCTGACCAGTCATTGTGACTGTGGCTTGTCTTCCTGTGCAGATGTTTCTTCCCCTTCTCTCTCTCTCTTGCTCGCTGTATGCCGCTTCCTCGTATTGCCTGGGCACCGCAGCTCCGCCACGCATAGACGCCACGCATAGACTCCACGCATAGACTCCACGCAGAGCCTCCACGCATAGACTCCACGCATAGACTCCACGCAGAGCCTCCACGCATAGACTCCACGCAAGCTCCCATCGTATTTAGTTTGCATTTACTCCTCCTTTTTCACCGGCCATCACCGCAGAGAATGATGTCGGAAGAATCTTACGGCCACATCGAGCTCATCATCGGCCCCATGTTTGCGGGGAAGACGACGGAGTTGATGCGGCGGGTCCGCCGCGAGTCGTACGCGAAGCGTTCCTGCTACATCGTCAAGCACTCCCGCGATGTGCGCTACAACAGTGCGTGTGTGTCGTCGCACGACATGCAGGTGCTGGGCGCCACGGCGGCCGTGGCGAAGTTGTGCGAGGTCGGCGATGCGTGGCGCGCGTACGACGTGGTGGCGGTGGACGAGGGCCAGTTCTTCCCCGACATAGTCGAGTTCTGCAACTTGGCCGCCGACGCCGGTAAGACGGTCATCGTCTCTGCCCTCGATGGGGACTACCGCAGGCGCCCGTTTGGCGCCATCTGCTGCCTCATTCCCCTCGCGGAGTCGGTGAAGAAGCTCAGCGCGGTTTGCATGGCGTGCCACTGCCGCGCCGCCTCCTTCACGTACCGCACCGTGTCCTCCGAGAAGCAGGAGCTGATCGGCGGCTCCGACAAGTACATCGCCGCCTGCAGGAGCTGCTTCGTCACCAAGGCGCGGAAGCGGTCGAGGGAGGAGGCGGCCAGCAGGTCGGTGGAGGCGCAGACGGACGCGCCGCAGCACCCCGAGGCGGAGACAGGGACGCCCTCCACCAAGGCCGCGGGGGCGGCGGGGTTCACGTCGCCGCTGAGTGACTGTGCCGCGCCGCCGCTCTGCCTCGGCGTCGAGGCCCCGGCCAACGACAAGGCGCCTGCCGCGCGCCGCCTCTCCGTCGCCGGCGCGGAGGAACTGTCGCCGCAAACGGAATAAAAGAAGAAAAAAGGCAATTCGTGCGGCGGACGGTCACTTTCGTAACAAATTCCCGCTCCTCCCCTCCCCTCCTGTTTTTTTTATTTATTTAGTTTTTTTCTACTTTTTACTTGTTGTTGTTGTTTTACCATCCAACACTTAAGTCAAACGACACAAAACATTGAAAAAAAAAAATGCAGAAAAGACCCCGGGAATAAGTAAATTAAAAAAACGTAAGGAACAAAAATATATGAATATTTTTGTCGGTAGCGAATGCGTACTGCGGCACAGAAAAACGAAGGAGCAAGATGAAAACATGCATAGAATAGATTTGGTTCCAGAGAAGACGAAACTCCCCTGCCCCGCAGTAAGCGCAGCAAAAAGAAACATACAGAGCGAGAAAGTGGAAAGGAAGCGGTAGATGCAATGCTGCTCCACGGGAAGGGGCGCAAGTTCCTTCCAGTGGGCTCTCCATAAAAAAGTAGGAATATATATATATTGCGGGACGGACACGCAAACAGCAAGAGGGAATAGGGGCCAAAGTTGGTGGTGGAGGGGGACGGTTATTCCCTCCAGCTTTCTGTTATATCAACTATTCCTTGCGACGTAGGCTCTGTTGGGTCGCGCCCGAGGTTGTTTTTTTTTTTTGTTGTTGTTGTTGCTTGTCGTGCTTTTGATAAAGACTTCCTCGTGGACGCACTCACGCCGTCACCGCGGCTGCACTATAGACGGGAAAGGAAGTGAGGATGGAGGGGGAGGGGGGCTTACTCCATTGGAGAAGCATTTTCTGCGAGGCGTGGCCCCGTCCTCAGGAATAAGTTTTATTCCCGTATTTACAGCACGTCTCCCCCCCCTCTCTTCTACTACGTGTAATGCGTCTCCCTGTCTGTCTCTGAGAGCTGTATTTTGCCTTGCGTGTCGCCCGCTGCGGTGCTTGTGCGGGGAAGGGAAGAGGCTGCGTTACTCCTTCAACTCCGCCCACTGTTGTTTTTTTTTTGTCCGCTACTGTTGCCTCTACCCGTCTCTCTCTCTCCTCTCGCGCGTTGTCTGCGGGGGCCGGGGAGGTGTGGATGGCACGGCGCTGCCTGCGTCTGCTCCGCCGAGCATACGCGTCGGAGTCGGGCGTTTTTCCCGCCGCCGCTGACGCGACGGCTTCCCTCGCGGGCCCGCAGCGACCGCGCCAACCGTCGTCCTCCGCCTCCGCGCCGGATCCCGCGGCGGAGAGGCGGGAGGTGGATGCGCTTCGGACGGAGCTGGCGGCGGCGCGGCTGCGGGTTGCAGAGCTGCAGCTGAGCCAGCTGGCGGCGCACGAGGCGTTGCTGCGTCGGCTGGAGGAGACGGACCGCGCGGCGCACAGGGCGGCGACGGAGCTGCGGTACACCGCGTTAGCCCTGCAGTGCAGTTATGACCTCCTCGAGACGGAGCTGCGGCGCGTGTTGGTGCTGGGGCCGCACACCGGTGCCGCGGCAGGGGCGGCGTGTTCGACGGAGGAGGGCATGGAGCCGCTTCGCCGAGCCGCGATTGAGGCCGCGGCGAGGGAGATGGTGCGCAAGAACATTGGGTTCCGGGTGGAGAAGGTGTCGGAGGAGCCCGCCGCGGTGTCAAGAGCCACCAGCGACGCCAACACATGACGCTCCCGCCGCCGCCGCCCGCGCACCACGTGTGCAGGTCGGGAATAAATTATAGCTGTAGAAAATCCACTGGGGAGCGAGAGAGCGAGAGGGGCTGATACTTTGCCCATCATGGCTAGTGATATGTTGCATTTTATTTGCGTGCATCATCTCTTTTGTATGTGTGTGTTTTCTTTAAAAGTTATTCCTCGCTTTTTTCTGCTTGTTGTTATTGGACCCATACCTCCTCCTGCGCTGTGGGGTGTGAAGAAGAGAGGTCTAGAGAGGCCGCGCCGCCCTGGCCCACACACGAATACAATACAGAGATAGGCACGTACTGGCCTGCCGTTGAGCAGACACACGTGAGGAGTGGTGGTGGTGGGGTGGGGGGAGGAAACTCCTGTGTGTGTGTGTGTGTGTGTGTGCGCTTCCGCATAGACAACGGGCACTCTGCTGTAGAACCACGTGGCTCATGTCGACGCTAAAGCCCAAAATGACCGTCGCTGCCGTGCGGGGCCGCATCATCGTCACGGGGGAGGACGGCGAGCGGGTGGGTCAGTGGGGCGGCACGGAGTGTTTTCTCTCGCGACAGTCCGGGCTTGGCCCATGCCTTGTCGTCCGCTCTAGTCGGCACAAGCGCCACGAGGGGACGTTCTTTCAACTCGCGGGGCTGCAGCGTGTGCTGTCGGCGTATGCCGTGGAGGGAAAGCTCACAGTTGTGGTTCCGCACGAGCAACGGGTCTGCACCGTGTTTATTGAGACCACGGCCGACGTGGATGCCTTGCGCATCATGGCTGCGGTGCTACAGGACCGCAGTCACTGGAGAGACATGGAGAAGAACGTGGCCCGCAATATGGGCCGAGAGGGGCGTGGACGCAAGGCAGCGGGACACGCACTTCGTGACCCGAATGCATTTGACACGCCAGCATGGGAGGATAACGACGGCGACAACGGTGGCGAGGCCGCGGACGGCTTGGACGACGGCGTGGCTGCTCGTGATGCTGGTAAACCAACAGCACAACCGGCGCGGGGCGGAAGCGCCGTCCCAGCAGCTGCATCCGCGACCCAGTCAGAAGTGGCCCCGGGGCAGATGGTCCCCTCCCCGAGAAATGGCGCGCGTGAAACGCTGACGCCGTCCGCCGGCGTGTCGTGGACGACGGAGCAGAAGCGTGCCATTCAGTTGGTGCGCGCGGGGAGGAGCGTCTTTTTGACCGGGTCGGCGGGCACGGGGAAAACGGCGTGGCTCTTGCACCTGCTGCAGGATGTCTTGTCGGGCAGTGAGGGCGTAGTGGCGACCGCCACCACTGGAATTGCCGCTCGCATCATCGGCGGCGTCACAATTTACGCGTTCGCCGGCATCGGCAGGGGGGAAGGCTCCTTCGACAAGGTCTACCGTCGCGTCAGGAGCCGCCCGGAGGTGGTGCGGGCGTGGCGGCAGTGCAAGACGCTCATCATCGATGAAATCGGCGTTCTTCCGGCGAGTGTCTTCCTGTTGCTGGACGCAGTTGCCCGACAGGTGCGTCACGAAGCTGAAAAACCGTTTGGCGGGCTTCAGCTCGTTCTCCTCGGGGACTTTTTGCAGCTGCCACCTGTCACCGCCCTGGCTGCCCCCGTGCGTGGCGACCACCCCGGCGAAGCGAGGCAGGAGCCGAAGTGGTGCTTTGAGTGCCCGCTGTGGAGGACGCTGCAGCTTGCCGCCGTGGAGTTTCGTAAGAACTACCGTCACGAAGGCGACCCAGTCTTCGCGGCATGCATGGAAGACATCCGCTACGGGCGGTATACTCGGCGTGTGGAGAGTCTCTTGTCCTCCTGCCTTAGCCGCCGGCTGGGGGATCGTTTTGGTGTCGAACCCACCGTCATTATGGCGCGCCGTCAATGTGCCGCGGCGTACAACATGGAGCGTCTGCAGCTCTTGGACGACGTTGACTTTCACCGCTACGCCTCCGAGGACTACGCCTCAACGCCTGGGTACGATTTGGACAAGGAGGTCTCGCTGCTGCCGCTGCTGGAGTTGCGTGTTGGGGCGCAGGTGGTGCTGCTTGCCTCGTTGCCAAGCGCCCCGCACCTCTCGAACGGCGACCTTGGCGTTGTGGTTGCCTTTTCGGAGCAGGCGCAGGGCGAGGCATTCCCGGTGGTGTGCCTTGCAAGCAAAGGCGGCGAGGAGGTGGTGGTGCCGCGCGTGCGGATGGACGTGTTGGCCTCGGACGGACGTGTTGTGGCCGCCCGCACGCAAATCCCGCTGCAGCTCGCCTGGGCCCTGACGGTGCACCGTGTGCAGGGCATGACGCTGCCGATGGCGCGGGTGGAACTCAACGCAAGTTTCTTCGAGTGTGGGCAGGCGTACGTCGCCCTCACGCGGGTCCGTCGGCGGGAGGATTTGGCCCTCACGGAGTTCGACCCGAGCGCCATCGGCGCAGACGCGAAGGTGGTGGCGTTTTACGAGGCGACGTTTCCGCGTGACCCGCACGCGGCGGCTGCGGGAGAGGCGCAGGACGGGAGTGCGCTGGTGGAGGTGAGGCGCACGGGCAAGCGGCCCCGGTCGCAGGCTTCGCCGCCCACGGCGAGTGAGACGCAGCGGCACGCGGACGGCACCCGGTGGGATGACACGCGGCTCTTCGATACGCAACTGCGCGCCGACGTCGCCGTGGCAGCAGCGGCGCCGCCGCCGGTGGCGCCGAACGCCTTAAAGCTGCTGGCCGTTGCCGGTGGCGCCATTCCACGGCTGACGCAGGACGCCGACGAGGCGGACGAGGCGGACGCGGCACGCTCGCAGAACCTGCGGCCTGCCCCGCACCCCACGCTGCTGATGGACGAAGAATAGCGCCGCCCGGGCGGGGGCGCCCGAGTGCTTCATATCGACGAGAGGGCGAGAAAAAAAAAAGGATGCGCAACGACGGCGAGGTTCTTCCTGGGCGGGGGGCGCCAAGGCGAGAGCCACGACGGCAGCAAGAAGAAAAATAAAAAGGGAAAGGGAAGAGAAGCAGCGGTGGTGTCGTGTGCCTGCCTGTGCACGTTGTTGGCTTGTGCTTCCTCCTTTTTTTACTCTATTTATTTATTTTTGCCGTCTTTGCTTTCACTGGGCGCTTGTGCGGCGCTCGCCAGGCCCCCTCTCCACGGCACTGGGAGCGACGCTGCGGTGCATCCCCGCCGGCCGCCACGCAGGCTGAAGACAGCAAACCAGAGAACACGTAACCGAAGCAACGAAAAAAAAAAAACAGAGAAACAAACACTAAATAATAAACAAGCAAAGGGGACGAAATAAAAGTAAGGCTGCGAATAAAAAAGCAAGAGGATGCCGCAGGACAAACGCCTCATTGTGACGAAGGCCGTGGTACACAAAATACAGCGGCTGTGTGGGGCTGACGCGGAGGCTGCCGCGGCGGAGGGCGTCTTCATTGAGTTTGTCGTGCCCGCTGTGGTGGTTACGCAGTGCCCGGAGCTGCTCACCGAGCACGTTTTCCAGCTGCCGAAGCGCACCTACGCCATGAACGGCCGCACAACATGCCTCATTGTTCCGCGTGTTATTTCCGGTGATGCGTTTAAGATTAATAAACGGCACGGGTACTACGACGCCGTGGTGACGGCGGAGGCCATCTGTAAGCGGGACGACGCGGAGGCCGCGCGTCGGGCGGTGCTGGTAGCCAAGACCTTTTCCCACTTTGTTGTGGATGAGCGGATTGTGTCGAAGCTGCCGCCATGCATCACCGCCGCGGCCTCGGCGCCGTCGCCGGCGACCACGCAGGCGCGTGCAGTGGCCTCTTCCTCCGTGCCACGACCAGGAATCCAGGGCGGGAAAAGGGACGCTGCGACTAAAGGCAGAGGCGGGAAGCTCGCAGAGTCGTCCCCGGCTACGCCGGCCGCATCGTTGCCGAAGGCCTCGCGCAAATGCATCACCGCCCTGCGTAACCTCGAGGATCGCACGAGTCTCACATTTCGGCTCTCGCAGGGTGTCTTGGGCGGTGTAGTGCGGGCAAAGAACTCGGGGCAGTTGATCTTTCGTGTGGGTCACGCCGGCATGACGGCGGGTGACTTGTGTGAAAATGCAAAGTGCTTTATTTTTGCCCTGAAGAGGGACTTCCCCACTGTGTGGAAGTACATTCACGAGTTCAAGATGACGTCCAATGTAACGGAGCCCATCCGCTTTATGGAAGTTCACATTCGGAAGTGAAGAACAGGGCAAAAGCCCGCGGCGGTGCTTTGTACACTAAAGTGATGGGTGCCACCTCGCCGTACCTCTGCACTGTGGGACGTTTAAATTCCGCTAAACTCCTCCCCTCCCCCGCATCCGCACTGCTTTGGTTGCTTGAATTGTATGAAGCGTAAGAGTCTAGTCGTACCCATCGATGCGTCGCATGCGCAGCACTTTTTTTTTTTTCTTTTGGTCTCCTTCTCTCTCTCTCTCTCTCCCTCTCTCTGCCTGCGTGCGTGGGCCGTTAGGTGGGTTTGGCCGCAGCAGCAAGAGGCGGACGTAAAGCGTGGTCAAAAGCTGGAGGGGGTTTTTGTTGTTTTTTTTTGTTTTTTTTTACCTAAATGTCCAGTGGTGCCAGCGCGCGTGAGGGCTCCATTGGGGTACATCAGCGGCCCCTCGGACATCTGCAGCAGTCACAACGTCCAACACATCAGCCGCAGCAACCGCAGCAACCGCAACCGCAGCAGCAGCCGCAACAGCAGCAGCCCTCACAGCAGGGCGAGGCGGGTGAGGCGTACCGCTACCTACTGCGCCACGGCGTGCATAGTACAGTTGAGGGCATATTCAGCGGCGTGCTAAACGAGCAGCCGGAAGATCCGCTGCAGTACATTCTGGAACATATGCGTGCCAACGGCGGGAAATCCGCCGGTAAGGAGTGCTCCATAAAGACTGCCAACGGCGGCTGTCCGAACACTGGTAGAAAGGAATCCCAGCAACCGTCAGAGCCTTCCCCCGTGCAACGCGAAGTGTCGACGGAGGAGACGTGTGACAGTAAAAAGCCAGCGGACAGAGACCCTGCCGCACGAGAAGTGGAAAAGGGAGACTTGGAGGAAAGACGCCAGGAGGAAAAGGCCCCAGTTGAGGAGGAAGAAGAGAAGGAACCGCCAGGGCTGCCGTTAACGGCTACGGCGACGGCGCATGCATCTGAGGCGCCCGCAAAAACGGATACGGAGACGTGGACGCTTTCAGCGGGTGGCGTCAACGCCCCATCGACCCCTCTGCCTGAGTCGACTGCACAAACGCTGCAGACAAGTCTTACTAGCACGAGGACAAATGTCTGCATGATGCGGCCTGCCTCCGCCATGTTAGTGCCTTGGAACCCCGCGCGCAGCAATCGCAATGAGACACCCTATGGACCCGCAGGCCTTAGATTGGCCACGGCCGGGGGCGAAAACACGTATAACAGCGCCGGCACGGCGGCCCTAGACCGCGATGACAGCACCCGAAGCGATCTCTCGGCGTTCAGCTTGGCTTCCGTGGACATGCAGGACTTCCTACAGGAGTTTCGTAGTGCCAAGGCCGACTGTGTTGGGGCGGAGACACAGCTGGTGGACATTGAGATGCTATCGGAGATCCTGCAGTGCGTAAATATTCCTCTTCCGGAAATTCCGCTCATTGCGGAGTTATTTGACGACGTGAAGCGCACTGGTGCAATGCGGTACAGCCACGGCTGCCTCCCCGCCGAGGAGGGGGTTGGCACAGACACACCGGCCGCCACATCGTGCGCAGCGGAGGCCGAGGCACGGGAACGAGTGTACTTTGACGCTTTCCTTGCCCGTATGGCCTTCGTGATTCAGGGTCGCTACCCAACCGAGGTTGTGCGGGGCACGTTCTACTCCATCTTGGAGTCCGTCGTGCAAAAGAAGTGCTCTGCAGATGGAGTGGCTCAAGAGCGGCAACAGCAAAAATGCACGGGCGACGAAACACGTCGCACAAGCTCCTCCAGTGGGAGCGCCACGAGTAGATCGATCCGTGCAGCCCCCAAGAGCCACTGTAGAAGCCGCAGCAACACTTACGCAGACAGCGGAGGAAACAACTCCACCACGGCGCCAAGCCCAAATTATACCGCCATGCAAACTTATCCAAGTATGCCCCGAACAAAATCCGCACATTGCGCTGCGGCCAATGGCGCTCAACCCGCAGCTGAGTTGTCTACTCTACTGCACGGTGTCTCCCTGGCGGTGTGCGTGGAAGAGGGTCTCTGGCGCGGCTTAGGTATCCCTGTAAGTAAGGCAGAGGTAGTAAATGCCCTGCAGCTCCTTGGCATCCCGGTAGATGACACCTACGAATTTCACGTAAATGAATTTGTACGGCTGGTCATGGCATTAACGGGGCAGAGTGTATTACACGGCGTTGGAGAAAAGGTTACCCCGTGGATGATGTCATCCCTCGGTAGGGAAAATTCGCTCATGCCATTTACGGGATCTTGCAAGGATGAGGGCATGTAGAAATCGGAGCAAGGCCCGAGGAGGTATCAAAAGAAACACCAAGTAAGGAAACGAAAAGCCTTGATGTATACGCGATTACACTTTATGTATTTCTCACATTGTGGAAGGATTTTGTCTGGTGCGAAAGGAGAGTCGTTTGTTTGTGTGTCTTGTTCTTCGCGCGCATGTGCGTGTGTGCGTGTGTGTTTCTGTTCTTAGTTATATATGTATTTATCTCTCTCTCTCTCTCTTTCTTTCTTTCTTTCCTTCCTTCTTTATCTCTTCTGCTGCGTTTTCATCGTACTTG
>NW_021704403.1:0-21567 GCF_003719485.1 Trypanosoma conorhini | reverse complement strand
TAGTATATTCCAGTCCTCGTGTCACTTGCGCCTCCTCTTCGTCAACAGCGAGGCCAAGTCCTGCTCCACCTTCGCACGTCGCCGGATCTCCTCCAGTTGCTCCCGAAAGACCTCAATGAAATCGGCGTCCAGTCTCTGTCGCTCAATGAAGGGGTTTCTGTGGACGTTTTCAATGATGGAAGTGAGCATCTCCACCCCGTCCGGGGTCTGCCCCTCGCTTGCGACGAAGAGCGTCATGAGGTAGGCGTTGAGGGCCGCCTTGCTGAAGAAGAGGTAGTCCGTCTTTGCACCAAGCAGGACCCGAGTGGCGGCGTACAGAATGAGAAGCTTCTTGTGCGGATCATCGTTAAAATAATCATGCATGCGCTTCGTCAAGATACCGAACACGTGAGAAGAATTGAGAGGCGTGTAGAGAAAAATGGTGTCGTCGAGCCTCTTCTCGCTCGGCTCATCGACGCATCCGTCAACGAGGTCGCAAATGGCCTGAATAACACTCGGGCTCAATGCTTTTTCTGCCTCCCCGCAGTTGTTGTAGGTGGCGCCAAGAAGCGATTGTAGTCGAGCGTCCAGCGTCATCTCTGGCGTGGGACGCTCCCGCGTGAAAAAGGTCGGTGGCGGCGGGGCCGCCTGTGACCCCACCATGACCCCCATGGCGGGCAGCGACACCATCGCCCCGGCTTCCGCCGCGGGGACCCCTGGGCCCGCCACAAGTGCCCCGGTGGCACCGCTAAGCCCATGCAACGGAGGCGCCATCGCGTTTGCGTCGCCAGCGTCATCATGGTGACCCAGCGGGGCCGGCTTCCCGCGTCGCATTCTATCCGCCATCGTCATGGAATGGCTGCTCTTGCCGAAGCTAATGCGCAGCGGGGCACCCTTCAGGAGGGCATTGTTCAATGCAACGCGGGCCACACGTGCGTGCTCGATACTATCAAAATGTCCAAAGGCAATACCGCTAGACTGAATAAATTTAGAGTTAATAAAACCCTCAAAGGGTTCAAATAAATCTTCAATGTCTCCTTCCGTCACATCAGAAGCTAACTGTCCAAGGTACACCACATTAGTGGGGGTTTCATTAAGTGGAATACCGTCTGGAGTCAAACCCGCATCAGCAGGAGCCGGGTTACGCTGCGCCCGACCATAGTTTAATACCACCCGTGCTCCACCAATAGGCTGGTCTCGCATTAAGTCCAACGCCTGTGTGCATTCCTCAATGGTTTCAAAATGAATAAACGCCATATTCCTACTATCCAAACGTGAAATGGTTTTGATGTTGCCAAACACCTTGAAGTTCTCATTTAACTCTTCGTTAGAGACAGTCTGAGGCAAATCACCCAACCACAAAACATTGGTGGGTTCCATTCGCTCCTCGTCACGGCGGGGTCGTCGACGCCTGTCCTCATTATCGTGTCGATCATCTTCGCGTCCTCGGCGAGAGGGCCTTTGACTGTTGCTTTCTCTGGGCATCTCCAACTCCTCCTGTGTGTACTCAAACATTTTACCATAGTTAAAACGTGCTCGTCCCAGAGAGCCTCGTGCACTGAGCGCCTCCACAGCGTTCCGAGCTTCCTCCACATAACGGAAGTGTACAAAACAATAACTCTTATCTGGCACCCTCGCAACACGTATGACCCTTCCAAATTCCGAAAATACACGTCGCAAGGTATCTTCGTTATGCTCGTGTAAATCCAGGTTTCCCACCCAGACGGTGTTGGTTGGCTCCCGCAGTTCGTCGTCTCGTCGGCCTCTGTGAGAGTGTCCGCCGCGATGATCTCCAACACCGTGCCCCATAGCACCTCCATACGGCCCCTGGGGGTAGGAAGATGGCGGATATGCATGCGGATCAGCACCGGGCGGCATCATCGGGCGGCGGTCGTCTCTTGGTGCATACATCTCATTTGGGTTGCGCACAACACCCGGTGGCATCATGTGTTGCTGAGGGTGGCTCTGAAAGCCTTGCTCCACGTCTCCGCGCGGTCCAGGAATCAGGTGGGCAGGTGGCTGTGGATAACGACCAGGCGGCATGGCATAGCCGACGGGTGGCATCGGCGCCGGCGGAGCGCCACCACCCCCCGTTTGCAGTCCCGGCGCCGGCGGTCCCCCCACGCGCAGGTTGGGGGGCATGGAGACCATTCCGGGCGGCATAGGCGGCGCAGACGGTGGGGTCATGCCCGGCGGTATTTTAAAGCCGGGCGGCAGCGGCGGCATACCGGGTGGCCGTGGGATAAAACCCCCGGGCTTAGGCAGTGGCCCACTCATCCCCGCAGCACCTTGAGAAGAACAACAACAAGAAAAGAATCCTGAAGAAGCTGCGCCATTTTTAAAAACCAACCAAGAGAAACGTGGAACATGCGCAGAGAGAAGAAGTGTGGGTAAATGGGAGAAACAAAAAGAGAGAGAATAATAAAAAAAAAAGAATCAACATTAAACACTAGTGCCCAGAAGGTTCAAAGAATGACAAGTATAAAGCACCTCATTTTGCCTTCGTCCAAATTGAAAGAAAAAACAAGGAACGAAAAAAGGAGTGAAGGAACAAGTGTAGAATTGAACTGCCTCTTTGCCACTTGTCCACCCTGGCAACAAGACAACCATGATAACAGCAAAAAATAGCTTGTAAGTGTCTGAAACACAAATACGATATACGCGGCTACCCAGAATATATATATATATATTATTTATCTTCCCTTCTTCTGGCCTGCTTTCACGCATCCCTCTCGTTGTGTTGTTTTTATCCTCGCTCCGCAGAGGCTATGTCTCCGTCACTCCTTTTCAAGACGAAAACCGCATCATGAAGGACGGCGTACTCCACTCTCAAGTTGCCTTGACAGAAGTAGGGCAGCTTACACCAGCGCTCTATCTTAAAACCGCAGGGAATAAAGACATTCTCCACAAGTCGCTGGAGGGAATCCTCGAAGCTGGCGCCTCGGCAACATTCGCCTCCCTCCATTGGCAGCTTCTCCACAGGTCTTCGTTGTCTGCTTCCGGCCTCAACGAAGGGGCACCACGGCAAAACAACCGCAATAAGAAGTCTGCCATCAGGCAACAGTGAGTCACGCATCGAGTGAAGCAACTCAAGTGGCTTATCAGCGCGATCCAACACATTTAGACATGCAATCACGTCGTAGTACCGCCGTGATCCATCCTTGTTCTTGAACGGGTCTTGGTAAGGTAGCACCTCGTAGCCACGCCACCAGAGACGCCATCGCATGGGGATCGAGTATTCTGTGGCCGTCACGTGGTGGAAGAGTGGCTGCAGCCGTGAGGTGACGCCGCCATCACCGGCGCCGATGTCCAAAAGTGTCTCGAACGGCGATTTCGTTGGAATCTGTTGGCCCTCCTTCGTGCCCAAGAGTAGCTGCGCAGCCTGTGCTGTGGACATGACAAACATCCCACCGCGGTTCATTATCCCGTTGGCCGTTGTGTGGGAAACAAAACTGCGTAACATGCCGCAGATTAAGAGTTTAGTGACATTCACATCGGCTGCAAGCTTCAGCCACTCGGCCGTCTCCTCGTCCATGCGCATGCTCACATACTTTGATACTATGTGCTGTGGCAGACGCACAAGCTGCGGTGCGTAGCTGTAGGCAGGTCGCTTCCTGCTTCCACTCCAGTAGACTGACAGATCATTCATGACGTTTGCTGATGTCATTTGTCCTTTTCTTTTTCGTTTCCTCGGTCGAGAGAGAGAACTGGAGCATGCATTTTTTTTTCGTGCGGAGGGGAGAGAGGAGGGCGGCAGCAGCGCGGAAAGATAAAACGAGACTCAAAGACAGCGGCGAAACAAAGAAGCGCCCATGTCACAAGTGCACACGACAGACAACGCAGGGGGAGAGAGAGAAGAAAAAAAAAACCAAGCAAACAAAACAAATGACACTTATACACGCAAGGAGTCGAGCAGCAGCAACAATAGAAACTAGGCCCGACGCAGCAGCAACCGTAACCACGCGAGAGCAGACCAACAATAACAAAAGAAGGAGCATAAGACACATCCGTCCCGCAGCACCCGCATCAGCGGAGCCACACGCCTTTGATGGCCGCAAGAGATGCAACAAGGCAGGTCAGACCAATGAAACAAGAAACGTGCTTGGAAAAGTTACCAAGGCAGCTGCACCCTTCACACATCAGGAACTAGCCTCTCAGCAAACAAGCAAAACGGGGGAGGGGGGGGGGGAAAGCGCTCTTAATTGTAACAGCAGTGGGATAGAGTAACTCCAAAAGAATACAAAAAAAAAGAGGGGGAGGGAGGAATGCTCCGCAGGAGATGTTCTCAAATTGTTCATGGAAATAACTGGACTCGCCACAATAGAAAGGTGGCGACAACGGAACACACAGAGAAATAAGGAGAACTAGAGGCATCTAAGGGTGCAAACACAGGCCGCTATACACAGATATACATGTATATCCAACAAGGTTCTCCGAAAGGATGATGAGGGAACGGGAGTACGATTGAAGTTACAACCACTTCCCCATAGGATCAGTTGCGGCTGAAACAAAACGTCAAAATAAAGAAGAAAAAATTCATGGGTAAAACAGATATGTCTACATCGGTCCACGTAGGGAAGGGGGAATATGTAGAAAGATCCGTGAAGAGCAATAAAAAAGAGGGGGTAGAAAAAGAAATACAGAGAGTCACGCCCGGAATGCTCGTATGGGAGAAATCAATTGGTTTGCCCATGTCGCGCCTCCCATTTTTTTCCCACTCATGTCTCTAATAGCCCTATTTATTTATGGATACATTTTTTTCTTTGGTTGTTTCCGCTCAACTAGCACAACCTCTTGTATCCTTCCCCCTGTCTCCTCACTTCTTATCATCCTCCAGAAATAACCGACACGGTCGCAGAGGCAGTGACAGCCATCTTGCCGTCCATGACCCAAATATATATAAAAGACTCATGAAAAAGGACTTGTACTTCCATACGGATCCCGTCCACATTATTTTTACTTCTCGTGGACATAAAACCATCCCTCTGTGCAACCTATCCTCTCACACACACGCATACATTCACATGTGGCTCGCACTCACACGTCTCCACACATGTTGCACACGTACAACTATATATATATATATATATATATTACATACATTGCCTCAACACTTTTATCTTCTCCCATATTCGTCACCTAACCCCTTCCCTCCCCTCCTCTCCCTCTTTTTTTTTTTCTACTTCCTGTTATTAATATACTTACTAGTTTGGTCCTTGAGTAAAGAAAGGGTTTTAAGCTTTCTTCCCACCACCTGCTTACTATCTAGGGTTTAAAGTATTGCGGAGGCTCCACCCGTGGAACAGCAGAACGCGGGGAGACAACGACGTCGGTGATCATCACTGCACCACCATCACGCATCATTCTCCCTCAACGCGCCCCATGAAAGTAAAATTTAAAAAAAACCTCTGCTGTGCCGCATCCATTGGGACTTTTGTCGAGAAACAAGTCTGCCCTCCTTCTTCACTTCTCATCGATTTATTTTTGTCCCTCGCCCCACGCACGTGCCACCATCATTCACACCCTCTTCTCGCTCCACAGTTGCTGCCTACACCTCCTCGTTTGGCCAAAAAAAAAAGGTAAAAACCGCCGCATAAGTTAATCGTTTTGTTGTTGGTGGTGGTGGGTGCCGTTGTGGCTACCAAAGGCTTGGAGGAAGAGGCAAGTTTCTCGCCGCTCCACTAACTTCCTCACCGCCAAGAACGAGTATCCATCGAAGATATATCTGACGCAAGGAGCGATAAAGCGACGGCAAAAAAAAAACTGCAAAATAACAAGAATATGTATGTGTCAATGAAAGTCACGCTCTCATGAGTGAAATGATGTCTGCCATTATTTACGGCACCGGTACCTGCCGGTAATTCAGATACTTCTCCCAATACAAGAAAACACCCACTACGAGCAAAACGAGCACGCCAATGGTAGATGTGAGCTTATACAGACTACATGCCGCTTCGTACCTCAGATAGCTGTGGCTCACTCTGTTCAAGCGGCCTGCATGCGCCTTTTTCCGCGAAGTGCACCGCAGCAAGCTGTTCACGGAGTAGTTTAACCGTCTCCCTTTCACGACGCAGTTGATTCTCCACTTCCTTCGTTTCCTCCAACTCTTTTTGCATGCGGGCTACCTCTTGTTCAAGTTGCTCAACACGTTTCTGTGTCTCACAAGCCGCCTGATAAAAATGTGAGAACTCTTCCACGAGGGACTCCAATTCCTGCATTTCTGGAGTTATGCGGACACAAATAGGTGCTGCCTCCGACGCCGATGACGGAGCAGCATCCGCATTGCTCCTGGGAGTATCTCCTGGGGAGAAGTTGCCTTCAGCACCTCTCAACACACTTGAATAGATTTTTTTTATCCCTGCTTGGCTCTCGGGTCCGTTTACATTGTTTCCCTCCCCTCGTACCTCCTCGCTCTCCGCAGCTTCTTCCACGCATGGCTTGTGTGAAGTTTCAAGCTTAAGCTCTTCGACCTCGTACACCTCCTTCCCCGTACGGTCCGCTTCATCCTTTGCTGACGTTTGCCTCGTGTCAGCAGCCCCCGCCTCCTCCTCTTTCTCATCGCCCTCATCAGGGAAAATTGGGCTTTCATCCTTGAAAGCCTCCGCCAATCGCCCGTCGCGTATTGCCTTGGGATCCGTTCTGGCCGCAGGGGAAATCTCACCCACCACGTGGGTCCCAACCCCCGTGAGAGTGAAGATCTTCGGCGCCTGCGTCGCATCCGGTTGCCGCTGTGGCGTGCATCCCAGCACCACGTGCCGCTCATTTTCCGTGTCGACAATCACAATGTTGTACGGTGGCTCCTCCGACCCCGCTTTTTTGCTGGACAACCTTCCTCTGCATGCGTCTCGAAGCTCTTCATCAAGAAATGGTTTGTCCTCCTTGTCAAGTGGTATGTGAAGAGATCGCCGCAACGACGGAACCGCAAAGTCTTTCCCTCTGTGTGCGTCATCAGGATAGTCCAGTGAATCTCTTCTCCGTCGCTCCTTCAACTTGATACGTGGATCATCCCATGTTGACCGTCTACTTGTTTTTTCGACATAATACCTCCTTCCGTCTTGTGTGAACCTCTCCTCCCACTCAGGTGGTAATGGCTGATGGGAACGCTGTCGCGTAACATCAGTGAGTTGAGGCACCGTCATCATGCGACATCCCGTCACGGCAAAATTGAGGTCCCTAGCGAGTCGTTGAAGAGCCGTAATGGAATTGTAACCGCAGACAAGCACTGAGGTGAGAAGGTTGCCAAAGCAAAGCGAGGGAACCAACATGGTCGCGGTGTTGTGGTCAAGCATTCCTGGCAGCGTCATGTTTTGCCTGGTTGACCAGTCGGGTTTTTCCCCATCGGGTACCGCCTGACTGCGTGCCGGTGTAGAAGAAGACAACCAATTCTGCACAGCGGCATCCTCGGCAAGGCAGAGAAAGTGAAAGGTTGCCGAGTGACAATCATCAGTAAAGAGCGTTAGGGAAAAAAGAAGCGAAGTTCCTGCGCTAGAATGCAATAGCCCCATTTCCGTGGCACAGGTGAAGTTGCCAAGACCTATATCGAGTGCCTCCAGGGCATGATTGGCGTGCTCAGCCGGCATTGCTCGGGCATGACACACGTAGGCTTCAGCTGGTACATCGCCGTTCAAGTCGGGATGTGTCTTTTTACTCTCATCATGATGGCGCGTCGACGGAGGGCCTTCCAGGTGCAAGGCAAGTTCCACGCAGTCGTTGCTCAAATCAAGAAGATCCACGATGCACGCCGCATCAAAAGCGATGAATGTTGACTCGGCACGGACAAAACGATGAGTCCCGGAAATGCTGGTATCGCTATTGGCAGGATTCGTTTCATTGCTGCCTTGCACCGATCCTGGAACTCTTGAAGACGCCAAAGGGCATGACATGGCATTAAGTTCTTGCTCTTGAAGCTCGACGGTGCGGTTCATGACCATAAAAATCCCCTGTGGTAGTAATCCACACTTCTCAGGGGTTCCTATTACACCTAATTGTCTCATCTCTTGAGTTGCACCGTAGACAAGCACCATGGCATTCAAGCATTCATCTACTACGGCTGAAACTGCCGGAGACAACACGGTCGTCAGAAGAGGGTCTAAAGAAGTCAGTAGTTCGTAACGCATTTGGGCACTACAATCCCCCTTTGTGACACTCCCAACATTTTCAGAGGACCCCGGCGGCATGGGCAATTGTAATGCGAACAGAACATCCGTTGTGCGCTCTAACAGTCTCTCGTTAGCGTTGCAGTGACGCAAGACATCTAACAAATGCGGAAGACTTTCTTTTACTTCGGTGTCGTTCATGTGCTTCTTGAGACAGTCCTCACAAAGCTGCAGTGGGGCGCCAAAAACCTGTGTCATGGCATCCAGCTTTTGCTGCCTGCTTGCAGGATCCGTGGGTTCCGGTTCTTCACCTGTGTCTTTGTGGTCGCAGCCACCCTGGCCGCGCGACAGCGCCCACGGCTCGCCGCAGAACGACTGCAAGGCCACGCTAACAGACCAACGACGGTAGGGCAACGCATCTGCATCACCCCCCATAGGCATAACTTTGCCGCAACGGACTGCCACGCGGGAGCTGCGGATCCCGTTCCGAGGTTTCAGAATTAGACAGCAGCCGTGAATCAGAGTGCTCTACAGGGCTACCTGCCTAGGCGATTCCCTATAAAAATATTACTTCAATCCCTTTGTTACTTTTCCCTAAATGTTGTCGGTACGCTTTACCCGTGTTACCTTTGTTGTTGTTGTTAGCACCGCTCTCCTCTTGCTTCCACTCGCAAAACTCATCACCGCCGGCGGCGCGTGGTGGTGCAGCGAAGCACGGCAACAGCAGAGGAAAAGAGGAGGCGTACAACTGGCTGCCTGGGCGGCAGCGCAATGCACAGCGAGGAACCACGGTGCAGGAAGGGAAGCGCGGCCAACGTCGTGCAAAGAGTGGGAGGTGACGATGTCGCTGATGTGCCTCCAAGCGGAGCCGAGGAACCAGAGAAAGAACAGCAATAATAATAATAACAAGTAACAAAAAAAATAACTATTTTGAAATGGCACCGCAAATACAAAAGACAGAGGCCGCAACACTCACAGACGCGCGCCCAAGAAGGAGGGAGAGGGCTCGACAAAAAAAAAAAAAAGAGCAGCACTGCATTGAAAAGTCTGGAGCTCCCTTTCTCCCATTTTGCAGCACAACATCGGTGGCCCGACGGCCTCCAGTGGCAATACGCATCCACCAGAGTTTCGTTGTCCGTCCTGCGCACAGGGTGCGCTCCAGCCTGAGCTTGACAGGCCCATGCTTTTTCTGGGCAGCTGTCAGTTAGAAGCAAAAGAGGGCACGCATCACATCCTCACATTACGCGGAGCACGCCCCCCGATTCCACTTTTTTTGGGAGTATTCAAGCAAAGTTGGCGGTATTGCCGCGCTGCGTTTAATAGGGAGGCGCCAACCAAAACATCAACGGCTAGTCACAGAAGAGAAATGAAGGCTTGGTCACATCTCAGCTGTCACTGATGCCAAAAACAACGAAGACGCAGCCGCCGCCCTCGTCGCTTCACTCTCCCCTTCCTTCATGAGGCAGATCTTACGCGAGTGCAGGTACACACCTCCCCGCGGCGCTGATGTTGCTTCTGAAGATGGCGTGCCACAAACCAAGGCACAGCTTCGCAGTGTGCAGAGAATGTCATGAGGTAACCGCCGTCCTTTTCCCCACGCAAAGCGGGACAAGACAAAATAGGCTTCTCAAAGGCAACACAAATAAGAAAAAAGGGAGTTGAAGTTTTTCACGCTGCGCCACCCTCCTGACTTTGTCCCGTGCGCGCCGCACACTTCTCAGGTTTCATGCCCGCCGCCCCCAAGCGGGCCGCACAGGGGGCGTTGCCGAAGGAAAACAAACACAACGCAAGAAGACCTCCACACGCCATTTCTCTGTCGTCGAGGCGGTGCGAGTCCCAGCCCGGCCCACCGTGTTTGGTACGACCCTCACGGAGGCGCCATCGTTGATGCCGACTGCCGCCAAGCGCAAGAAAAAAAAAAAAGTGGGGGGCAAAAGAGGGGAAAAAGTGAGGAAACGCAGTCGGAAGTTGGAGTGCAACACCACCATTAACTGATGCACGCCCACAAAGCGAGGGAAAAATATGTCAAAACAAAGGAAACAACGGGGGGAAGAAAAAATAAGAAAATAAAAGAGGAAGCGAGAGAGGGAGATGAGGGTAACTGCAGAATTCAAGGCAAGAGTAAACCGTTGCGAGATAAATACGCAATGTTCGTCGCTAATGCAGCATCAGAATCACGGACCAAAAGCGTGTGGCCTCCTTCGGAAGTCGCGGCTATTTCACAATGCCTCACCCGCCGAATCAGCCACACGTGCCTCCTTCCGCCCAATCTGTGCTTTTTTAAATTTATCTATGTGTGTGTGTATTTTTTTTGCTTTTTTTTACCCTTTTGCTTTTGGCTCCTCAATTCCATGTGCTCCCTTGCATATGCACGGTGAGGGGAGATTTGCTAAACAATGGGGCCCAAGAGGCTTCCTCTCTCCTCCCTCACGAACTTGTGCAGAGCCTTGTAGGTTGGCATGCTTGCCACGACCGCAGGCGGCTGCTCGTCCATCACAAGCCACTTGAACAAATCGCTATCAAAGTGTCGGAGGATCGTGTCGTACTCATCCAGCTGCTCGCGTGGCATCTTATCGAGAGTCTTGCGGGAGAACACGCCCAGAATGACGTCCATCTCCACCATACCGCGGTAGGCGGACTGATAGATGAGGCGGCGACGCTTTGCCTCATCGGTCTCACCCAGCGGAGCCGACCGTGTATCGCGGAACTGCAGACCACTCTCGGCTTTGGCTTTGTCCACCACACGCGGATCTTCCTTCCACATCTTTACCAATTCCTCGTGGTTCTTTGCGCGTGGCGCAAGTCGTCGAGAGAACCGCCGCAGCATTCCTTCGGATCCCAGCAATAAATAAGTGTCAAACTGTCTTTCACACCCTACAGCTCGCTTGTTATCTTCCCGCCTTTGCAACCGTCACCAGTGGAAGAAGGAGGAGAAGGTGCAGAACGCAGAGGACGGCAGGCATAAGAGGCGGCGACGCGACGTTATCCCGAGCAGAACAAAACAAAATAAATAAATAAAAAAGAACCGGGAGACACTAATGATAAGAGGAGAAGCCACGAAGGTTCGTAATGAAAAATAAAGCATGTGAACGACGTGCAAGATTCACTTCACCCAACGTGAAACCGGCAGCAGCAGCAGAGCTCTTGGACTCGCATCACCAAAGACCTTTGCGGGCTGTCTGTTGCATCTTCCTCAAAGAGCCCTTCCTTCGCCGCTCTGTCTTGTGCGCCGTTACGATCGTCGTGGGGCGTTTGATGGGACCCGCCTCCAGAGGAGGCACCCACGAGGCCTTTTGAATCATTTCTCGGAGACGTCGCAAGCAGGCCTCTTTGTTCTGATGTGCACTGCGATGCTCATGGCTTGAAATAATCAGTATCGCTTCGTCCGCGGTAAGCGCCTTGCCCTGCTCATTTTCCTTCAGTCTACGAATCAGCTCTTCGTCAAAGTGTTCACTGAGAGCCGCGATGCTGGCACGCAATTCCACCTTGTTGCTGCTGCTGTTCGCCCCTTGGCCCCCCGGTCCACCGCCACGCACCATACGCAAAGTGTAGCAACTCTCGTCTATCTGGATATCCCGCAGTTGTGCGAGGCGGTAGTATCCCTCCTCCTTGAAGGAGCTAATGTGCGAGCGACAACACTGCAGGCGGAGCACCGCAGGTACCGCACAACTCACAGATTCCACGGTTAAGATCGGAGTCGGCCTGCTGAACCAGCGACGAACAGTCGCGGCAGCATAGCTCGGCCTTTGGTAAATGGGGAATCGATGGGGAGATGAGGAACTCAAGGACATTTTATCCTCATCCCTGAGCGGGCGAATAAATGACGAGGTAAACTCGTCAGAGGCGGCAGTTGCAGCAGAGTGCAGAGAGACTACGGTGGGGCAGCAGCTGCGTGCCGCACTTGCACGTATGCAACGCGACAATTCACCCCTCATCTGCGCCTTCTCTCCCTCTGTGTGGAAGCGTGTTGCCGGTTCTCCAGTACTTCCTTCAGCCGCCGTCGATGCGTCTCTTCGCTGTCGCCGCCAGAGGCGCTCCCGTTTTGTTTGTTGTTGTTGTTTGTTTGCTTCCTCGCAAACCGAAGAAAGGGAAAAAGGAGAGCCAGAACAACACCAGGCAACACGCGTACATAGTCGGGGCTCAGATCTTCAGTTAAACGGAGGGCCGTTCAACGACGGCCGCGGACGGAAAAGATCGGGACGGATGTGTGGTTGCAGTGCGCTAACAACACCGCCCAAATGCCCCTCCTCCGCCAACCACGCAGGAGAGGATACGCGAAAGGGAGATGCCATGCGGCCACCCTGCCACGGCGCCGCACCCTCCACCAGAATTCAGTACCGAGACGCAAATTAACTTCACCGCTTGTGCCCCCATGGCTCGGCGCAGTGGAATGGATGGCGCCCAGCACACAAGTGAGGCACACCTTTCCTTATTCAAGTCCTTCTTGTGTGCCAGTCACCAACCGGATTAGCGGCACATTTCGGCATTTTTACTTGTATTTTTTTTCTTTTATCTCTTGTTGTATGCTTCTGGGTACGCCCACCGCGTCTGTAATGCACACCACGCACCGTACCAATGATTACGCTGTGACCATTGCTATGAGCAACCTACAGTTACATTGCTGTGTGTGCGTGTGCGCGCATGTGGACATTGGCAGCAATACAAAAATAAAAGGAGAAACAATAAGAAGCCACTGTGCTGTCAAGGAAACGAAGAGTGATGAAAGCAGCCCCAATCTCCTTCAGTGCGAGGGCGCTGACGCCGTTTTCTTGTGTTTCGTTTTTCCAGTGGAGCAAAGAAGAACAAACAGAAAAATTAAGAACAGGACAGGTAAAAAAAAAAGAAGAAGAGAGAAGAAACAAGAACTACAAAAGAAAGTAAATAAAAGTAAATGATCAGAAAAGAAAGAGAAAGGAAAGGGATGGAGAAAAACGAGGAGGCTGCATATATTACTATACGCACGCGCTACCCACCACACCACAGCTCAAGCTTCCCGCGCCACTCCCACGTGAATCACTCGTCATTTTGTTCCCTTTTTCGTCTGCCGCCCACTCGCCCGTTCTAAAACCCTACAGCTGTGTGTGTGTTTTTCTTTGCGTGTATGCGGCTCTCCTTCTCCCTCCCCTCCCCCTCCTTCTGTACTAATGGCGCCACCACTTGCCCAGCGACTCCACTATGCTATCACGCCAATTGCTTGTATGTCCTTTTCGCGTTGGGGCAGTCCCACACCCAGTGCCGCACGGTGCCGAGTTCGGTTTCAAGCTCCCCAATCGCCTTCGCAGCAAACTCCGCCGGCACCTTCGTCTTGAAGGACTCCACGATCTCCACGCACCCCATGAGGTACCGCTCGCGCTCCAACGCGTTCCAGACCTCACGCTGCACCACAAATCTGGCCTTCATTATAGCCGTGTAGCGCCGCTCCGTCATCGCCGCCCAGTGCAGCACAGCCTTGAGGTAATTCAGCTTTTTCTCGATGTATTTTCGTCCCGCCTCGTTGCTTGAGCAGTCACCCAGGAAAAACCTGTAAATCGGGAACTGCCGCTGGTACAAAGCCTTGTAGAGAAGATCGTGCGAGTTCACGCGGTCGGTCCAGAATGAGTCAAAATCATACGTCCAGGATATGTTCAGCAGGCGCTTGGTGTCGTCCTCCACGCAGCTGAGCAGGTACAGCTCCACCGCGGACAGTTTAAGCCCCGGAGGAGCCTCCACCTCCGGGACGTGGCTGAACTCAAAGCTACGATACTTCGACAAGTTGGTGATGCGCTTCAGCCAAGACTCCTTCGTCGCCCAGTCCTCCAGCGGGATAGACCCCCACACCGTGAAAATGCCCCGGGTTGGCGCAGCAAGGACCGATGCAGCGGGGGCGGCCATCATCAAACCCTTCAAAAATTGACGGCGCATTTCTGTGTGTTAGGTTTTCTACTTTTTTCCTAACAGCGTCTTTTTTGTTGTTGTTTTTGTTTTCTACTCCTGGGTTTTGCTTCGTGTAATGGCTAACTTTTAGTGTATGTTCTGTGTGCCTCGGTTTTGTTCGCGGGCAGACGACGGGTTGCTGGAAAGCGACAAAAGCAAAAACGAAAACAACAACAACAAACATAAACACCACAGGGGAAACAAAAAGAGTAAACGGGGGTGTAAAAGTAGCCCAAACGCATTCGTGCATGCGCTGCACCGTCATGGTAGCCTGTCGAAGCGCGCAGAAACGAGAAGAGGAACATGGTATGTTTCTCAACGGAGCAAAATATCTCGCCTCCCCGCATCAAGAATAAATGTGGTGGCCGGTGTATCCATAATAACCGTGAGAAGAATGCACGGCAAGAGAATTCAGTAGGGTCTGTGATACGAGTACAGTTTTCCCATATTATACGGCGCATTTCTTTCTCTCTCGAGGTGCCGCAGGGCCTCGCCCCGACCCATCAGAGAGCCGTCTAGTCCCCTTACAGCTGGAAAATGCTTCGGTAGCTCCCTTCGCGTGAGGGTCGCAGGCCCGTCGAATTCCACGCGCTCGTCATTGACGTGGGACGTAGGGCCCATCCGCGGCTCCGGCACTGCGCGGACGCCCTCTGGCACAGAGCGGCCATGAAACGGGCGAAATGGCATGTAGTCCGAGGGCGGCGGCTGCGGGCCGCCAGGCAACTCCGTCTGCACTCGCACGTAACGCAGCAGACTGGGCCCATACTGCCGACGCACCTTTTCAGAAAATCGCTCCGCGGCGTCTACCATCACACGCCGCAGCGACTCCTCGTGAGAAGACGGGGATGTCGTCGCTCCATGCGGATTTTGTTTTTCCTGCCGCTGCCGCAAGCGCTCCTGAAATATGACCTGATCAATAGACATGCCATGAAACGCCTCACGAAACTTGCGATCGGCATCGCCCCGCACGAACGGCTTTCGGCGACGCGTCGAAGAAACTTTAGAGGAAGCCGACGATGGTGCAGCGGGCGTATCCCGCACCGGTGACGCAGTTCTGCGTGCGGCCACGCGATGGAGCCCAAGAGCCTCGTCATGCTCCGCACGCCTCTGCGGGTCCATCAGGACGTCGTAGGCCTCGGAAACGGCACGAAACTCCACTTCCGCCCGTGCCTTTTGCTCGTCGTTCACGACGTCCGGGTGGCACTCGAGTGCGCGGCGCCGGTACGCGGCCTTCATCTCCTCCGTCGTCGCCGCACAGTCGACGCCGAGGCGCTTGTAGCAATTTGCAACCGGCACGCCCGAGTTCCCCACAAACCGCACAGCCATGTGCAACGTGCCACGCGGAGTCAAACACCACCACCGCTGCGGCAGTGACGGTCGCGTGCACCGCAGCGCGCCGCGAAGACCCCCGCCGCCGCAACTCCCGCAACGCATCCAAAGCAGCGGTGATCTCCCCGTCAGTCTCCACGAACTCGTGCCTGCGCAGAACAGTCTCCAGCCGGTACGTCGACCCCGCCAAACACACACACACAAACACACACACGCACACAGACTTCCCTTCAACTGCGCGTGCGGTCCTCCTTGAATACGAAACGCGAAATAAGAACGGTAAAAACCACCAAAGGGAAGAAGAAAAAAAAAAGAGAGCGAGACAGAAACGAAACACTGGGCGAAAGAACCTGGCACGGTGTAGAAGTTCATGATGTCGCTGCAGCTCCACATGCATGGAGACACCCATATAAAGCTAGGTCCATCTCGCCCCTCTCCACCCCGCCCCACCCAACACGTCGGCTTTTCAGTGGCGTGCGAGGAACCCGGTGCAACACCACCCTTCCCCACATCGCCCGAGTGGACGGGTATTAATGTGAATGGGAGTGCGCCTTCGCTTCTCCTCTACGCGTTCTTCTTCGCTCTTCGAGGGCACGCCAGTGGGAATCCACAGACCACCCCCGCAACGCCGCCAGCGTCTCAGCAAGACCCTTTTGACTCACACGTTTAAAGTTCATTGACTGTAACTTTTCTGAAAGATGTGGAGACATCAGTGACCGCGCGGCAAAGCGACGTTGATTACTGCTTGCCTCCACTGCGGAAGGGTTTTTCCTTCCTCTTACTCTTGAGGCGTCCACAAATACGTGCACGGATTGGCATCGTCTGTGATGTGGCAAGCAATCCTTGCTATGTGCACGCGGATCCCAGTTAAAATACTGCCATCGCATAAGGGCCCCCACCGTCGCCGTGGGACTCTTCCACACACCGACTTCATCTGGGTCCATTTCCTCCCGCAGCAATTTTCGGGGAGGGCTTGTTGATGACGCCTCCGCCGCAGACTCCTGCACCTCCGCACCCCCGGCGGGCAGAAGCTCCTCTAGGCGAAGGCACAGACCCAGAGCCTGGGGACAAGCCTGTTGCAGGTCCTGCAGCAACTGCTGTACCCCACGCTGGGAGACGCCACAGGAGGAAATCGTGGCAAGAGACATGGGCGGGTTCATTGAGGCGCGGTCAATCCCTTTTTTCGAGTCCTGTGAGAAAATTCGGGACACCTGCTTCTGTGCCGTGCAAAACGGCGATGTGGAAGACGCGAGTGCAACACCCGCCCTCGTGTATGGCAGTGCATCCGTGGAAAAAGAAGCACCAAATAGGGGAATGTGCCTCTTTTCGTGCCTCTGACGCAACAACGCCGGAGACGGCGGGCTTATTTTTGCGCCCCGTGTGAGGTCCTTAAAGAGAGACGCCGCAGCAGCGTGCAGTGAATCGTGACTGGCATCACGGCATAGAACAGACGCAGACGTTGTTGCGCAGTAAGTTTTGATACTACTGCCGCTCGTGCTGCTGCTATGACCCAACGCCCAAGACTCCTTTTGGATGACCCCTCCCAAATGCTGAAGCAATTCGTCCCACGCGTGCGGCACTTCCTCCGCCACGGCCGTCGTCGTCGTCGTCGTCGTGTTCGTCGTGGCACGCGGTACGCGAGGCATCAGCAGCACCACATGCACATCCAGAGACGCGTTTCGCATCACCCCCTTCAAGTCCGGGTGTTCATTCATGTGATGTCGATAAGGATTCGTGATGTTGGGATGACCGTGAATGGAAACCTCGTACTGCTCTCGCGACATGGTAGAGAGAGCGTGCTGACGCGGAATGCGCAGACCAAACAGTCCACCGCCTAGCTTGACGCCAAGACCACCCTTCATATGATTCCACGCGTGCCGACGACCGTCACGCAAGCCAAAACTATTCGAGAGGCGCTTGTACCGTCCCTGGCTGCCGTGTGTATGGCGGGTATGGATTGCCCCGCCGCGTTTGGTACGCCCACGCAAGAAGTCACGAGGACCCCATCGCCCCAGAAAACAACAGCCCACACGAAGCATGAAATAGCAAGAGACACCTCTCTCCTTCCAAGGGACAAAAAGGAACTAACAAATACAATCAACTAACTTATGCCGCCTTTTTCTGCCCCCCCCACCTTTTTTTCAGTGTTCGTTCCACGACCGTGGGTGAGAAGCAGGGCTAACACCACACTTCAAAAAAAAATACCCTCCCCTCTCCTCTCCCTGGCCCACAAAAAAGAAAAAACATGCCATGGCAGTGAAGGTGTGAGGGATGCAAAAGCATCTTGGCCCACGCAAGCACTAGACGCCTGTGGGCACACAGCGGAACCCACGGGTGGGATTTGGTCACGTTGCAGTTCACCGTTCCCTCTGGAGCAATCCTTTTCACACCGCTCCTTCGTTTTCTGTTGTTGTTGCTTCTCTTCGCTTCTTTTTCCTCCTCTTACTTATTTTACCTCGAGAGGCAAGTTATAGCACTTACATCGCAATGGAACTCTCGTCAGCCGCACAAAACAATAACAAAAGGGGGGAAAAAAAGCGGAAAAAGCACGGCCACTCACACGGCGCACCATCATTTCCCGCTCGCCCCCGCCACGAACCCCATCATTCTTTATCATTACGGGTCTGGCGGCCCACACAACCTTCCGACGCCTCAGGCATGCGGGACGGAAGGGGAGGGGAGAGGGCACCATTTGCGCCCCTGCCGCCAAGCAGGAGGAAGAGAGGGCCGCAAGCTTGGCGTACCATAGACCGCCTGTGTGGACACCTCTGCGCACTGCGAAAGCAAAAAAAAGAAAAGAAAGCTGCGGGAAAGAGCATAATAATCAACGACACACAACGAAAAAAAAAAAAAACTGATGCAGCGACAGTTTTGGTTCATTTTTTTTTGTTTTCAACTCTTCGCTTGATAAGTCCAACGACATTACAAAAAAAGTAAGAAGTCAAAATTATTGCTTCTCCTTCGCTTCTTTTACCCATGCTGCAATGCGGGCCTGCAGCTTCTGTCGCGCCTCTGTGACATCCTCTCGTGCGTTAAACTCCTTCACCATGTTCTCATCCAGGTATTCCTTCGTAAAGGGATGCTTGCTCTCAGAGAGGAGAACATGGTGAATTGTATCCTCATTCACATACACCAGGTCGTTCAAGTCCTTCACATCGGCTGGGAGCGCCACTGGGCGGAACAGCGGCGTCAAGAGCAACGCATCCATAGCAAAGTCCGGTGCCTCATCCCACAGCGCCTCATCCTCGTGGACTTCCTGCGATATAGCCTCAAGCGTCGCGGCAATTTCCCTCAGCTTCCAGATGAGGTGCTCGCCCACCAGGCCACGCTCTGTCACCGTGTCAATCGACTGAAGAATATCTTTCAGTGGGACGCCGCAGTTACAAAGAGACCGCATAAAGTTTTGGAAGCGTCGAAATTGCACCAGACAATCTACCAGCCGGGTGAGAATTTCGCGAGGACGAAAGTTGTAGCGTTCGGGGTACTCAATCTTCAAGTTTTTGCTTTCGGCACCTGCAAAACTAACAAGACTGCGAGCCAGCATCTGACTAATCTGCTGTGCCACCATATTCTGTGCCACACCCTTTGAGAAACGGATGGCCAGCTGAATGAATAAGTTCATGCTTGCTTCAAAAAGTAGTATTCTTTGCTGCAGCCCCAAGCCCAGTTGATGGTACGTCAGCGGCGCCTCATCCCCATTCTCACTGTCGCCGCCCTCCTCCTCATCCTCCTCATTTGCAACTGTGTTTCGAGTACTGCTATTACGAGTGCGGTTTCCCTCTCTTCTGCCTTGCACTGTCAGTGCATTGTCACTGTCACCATTCTCACCGCTAGTGCTGCGAGGCACACGGGCATTCTCGCTCAAATCCGCCCCCTGCTTCACGAGTTGATTCATCTGCGTGAGGGTTTCAACGAGTTGATCAACGGCCTCATTCACGTCAGCCGTCACCATGTGTGAGAAGCGTTCCAGGATGGTGCCATCGGCCTCGAATTCCTCACGAACCGGCTGGCATAACGATTCAAACGTGAGAAAGGACTTTATACAGTAGGAAAGCATATACCGTACGGAGACCTTTTCGTAGGTCGATTTCTCCACGGCAATGTAGCACAGGACACAACTACGCACAATATGCTGCGTAAACCACGGATGCGAAGTCAGAGCCCGTTTCGTCTCCTTGTTTTGCAAGAGCCGGGTGAGAAAGGTTGGAAAGAGTGCGTGGGTGTGTGGCTTGGGGAAATACGTTGTGTTACCCATCAGGATCAGCATCAAGGAAATAATGTGCTCAAGGTCAAAGTATTCCAGTGGTGCCATCTCTACGCCCAGAATAACCACGTCCACCAGCTGCTGGGGCAGGTACTTCCATTCCTCCGGTGGCTCCTTTGAAAGCACGCCGTCGGACGAGGGGTTCATGATCTTCACAAGCCAGGCGGCGATGCCGTTGAGGGCCTGCACACGTTTTCGCCCGAGGGTCTCGGAGCCAAGCAACCCCTCAATGAGTGACTTCTCCGCCACGTACGCCGCGCGTTGCTGCGGTGACACCTGCGGATGCGTCACATCGCGCTCCACCCGCTGATGAATCCCAATCATCACCGCCGCGCTCAACATGATCGAACGCGCAACAAGGAAGAAGAGATGCACCGAAGGTTTGAACGGACCACTCATTGCAGGAAATACAGGGAGGGGGTGGGTCTCATCGTAGTGAACGATGCGCTCCACGTCGTCGCCGAAATCCACCACCGTGTTGTCCGCGTTGTCCTCCAGGACGTAGTAAGGGGGAATAGTGCACGGATCGTAGGCTGTTCCAAACAGCGGAAGTGCGGCTTCCAAGAGCACATCATTCATCTGAGACATAAAATATCGTGAGGACAAAGGCAAATTGTGATGCACCGTCTTGGTATAGCCGGCGTTAAGCCGTAGTGCGGTGCCAAAAAAGCGAAGCGTTGGCTCACGAGAGATCTTCGATCGCAGAAGCGCTAGAATAATGCGCTTGTTACCTGCACAGGATGCCTGCATACAAAACTGTAATTCGGATATCTTGCTAGAATGATCGTCAGTCTCTCTCGGGAACATCCCCATCAGATGAACCCACTCCGCGGACATCAAATGCGGAGGAACAAGGCGGTTGCTGCGACTCTGGGCGGAGACGCCCAAGAGCGCACCTAACACCGTGCCATATTCCAGTTGCAAGCCTGTGGACAACGCGTCGTTGCAAAACAAATGCGAACGCACGAAAAGTTCCAGGGTGGAGGTGCAGGAGACAAGAGCGTAGAGCGCCTGTCGCAACGTATTCAAACCTGCCGTGTTCTCCAAGGTGGCAGAGAGCAGGAACTCAGTGAGGGTGCTTAAAATCCCATTGACAATATACACGCAATCGCTGCCACGCGGCTCAGGCTTTGTGGAAATGTACGCAAAAAGAGCATCAACTGCTGCCGAATTAAATCCACTTGATGCAAAATAAGGCAGCATGACAACACCAAGCGGCTGTCTCTCACTGTCTCGCTCAAGTGTGGCGCAAACAGCTTCACATGTCTCCCGCATCGCCGGAGTGACGCCTTGCGCGGAGTCAATAGCCTGTGCCAAGGCTTGCATCTGGCTTGCCAAAACCTGATGTATATTACCCAATGCGCCGCCACCGTGCGATGTCGCTGATGCCGCTGATGCACGTTGCATCGCAATTGCCTGATCAATATGCCTTTGCAACTCCCCAAACTGGGCGCCAGAACCCGCCGTGTGCCACTCACCAGCAAACCAAACCATAAACCTGGGGACGCTGCGCACATCGAACCTCTCAACGCAGTCGCGGTTGCGGTCAATGTTACACCTGCAGAACTTCACAAAGGTTTTGTACCGTTCGCTCAGCGCCGCGTAGTGCGGTTTAACCTCCTGGCACGGCCCACACCAGTCTGCGTAGAAGGCGACCACAACAATGGGATTGTCCCTGGTGAGGGAGAGTAAATGTGCCAGTCCATTGATCTCCAGCATGGGTGCTTAAGTGAAGTGCCTTTTTGTCAAAAACAAAAACTATAGGACCTTCTTTTCAAATCGTCTTCTGTCACTATAACCCACACAAACCAGAACGACGACGAAAACGGCAAAACTCGAGAGGAGGGCACCCCCAGATTTTGTCATAGAAAAGGAAGAATAATAAACGAAGAAGAAACATAAGGAATTGGGCAGCTAAAAGGACACCCACACGCACAGAGGATGGGATATATATATATATATATAAGTAGAAAAGGGCGAGGGGTG
>NW_021704391.1:13179-22100 GCF_003719485.1 Trypanosoma conorhini | reverse complement strand
GCTGTGCGCCGTGGTCGCGCTCGTCGATGCGCCGCGCCACAATCTCGCGGGCAAAGGCGTAGCCCGCGGAGTCCGTGTAGGCGCCCGTGCCCTTGCCGATGTGGCCAAGGTACTCCCGCGCACGCGCCACGGCGTCCGCCGGGTACTGCGACGTCACCTGCTCGTTCTCCAGCAGGAACGGCGCGTCGATCAGCGACATCACCTGCCGGAAGAACGTCAGCGGCGCCTGCTCCAGCGCCTGTGGGTTGCCGATGTTGCAGTAGACAAGGCTGGAGAAGGGGTACTTGGCCCTCCCCTCCGGCGTCGCCAGCGCCTTCTTGATCTCGTCCGCCCGCATGGGGATCAGCCCACGCACCGCGTACTGCGCCGCCACCACACGGGGGTTGATGGGGATGGCCTTGGAGAGCCCGAGGAGTGTTTTGCGCAGCATATTAAATGTAAGCGTTCAGTGTGGAGCGTATAACGGCTAAGAAAGAATGACAACTACGACCAGGGACACGTTGTTGAAGGTGGGAAAGAAAGAAAGAGAAGGAGTGAGAGAGCTGCAGTTGGGTTTCCCCTTCTGTTTTGTTGCTGCAAGCTTTTGTTGCTGCTGTTGTTTTTTTCTGCTTGCAGACACCAGGGAGTGAAACAACAGAGCTCTCCTTTGTGACTGGAGGCAGAAGAGAAGATGTATGTGTGTGTGTGTGTATGTGCGTGTGTGTGTGTGTTCGTGCGTGTGTATTTCTGCGGGGTGAGGGTGCCCGAGCCCCACTGCATGTCGGCCTCACGTTTCATCCGCTTCGCCTGCAAGGAGTTGCCTGTGGGCGTCAACTACGGTCCACGTGTTTGTCGTGGCTCTATGAATAGGAAGAGGGCGCGGGGGCAGTGGGGCACCTCCACGAGCTCCCGCCACCGCTCACTGCTGTTGCGACGGCCTCACTGCGCTATAGGCATCGTCGCAAACCGCTCCTGCAGTAGCAGTAGGCGAGACGGGGGGGCGGGGGCCGCGGTGGACGCCTGCGCCGACGACGCGCGCGACGAGGCGTAGACGGTGGCCGTCGAGGCGGCGGAGGAGGAGGTGCCGCTGGTGTTGTGCCGCCCCACGCCGTTGCCGTTGCGCGACGCCGGGGCGGGGGCGTCCGTGGAGATCGCAGCAGCCACGCCACCCTGCACAGTGGAGAGCAGCTGCTGCTGGCGCCGCTCGAGGTCGCGCAGGGTTTGCCGCATCTGCTGCTCCGCCTCCGCCCGCTCCCACGTGTACTTTTGTATGAGGGCCACCGTTGCCGCGGCGTCGGCGTCGGCGTCGGCGTCGGCGTCGGCGTCGGCGTCGGCCGCGTCCGGCGCGAGGGGCACCGTCAGAGGCGAATCCGCATAAAAGTGTGAGGCGGCCTCGTTGCCGCCCGACGGCCGCTTCCGCTGCGGCTGCGAGGCGGCGGCGGACGAGGAGGAGTCAAGGTAGGAGTTGTTCGACGCCGGCCCGAAGAGCGGGGCGGCGGCTTGCAAAATGGAGGAATTCGCCGAGGTCGTCGTGGAGGGCGAGGGGGCGGAGGCCAGCGACGGCGCCACGGTCAACGGGGCGCGCCTGCCGGGCGCACTGACGTCCCGCGGCGGTGTGGCGCGGGCGATGGGCGACGGCGAAGCCGACCCGTTTTGCAGCGAGTCCTCCGCAAGGTTTGCGTCGCCCGCTGGCGCACGCCGCCGCCCACGCGACGCCATCGTCCGGCGCCGCGGGGTTTGCACGTGGCGGTCGGTCGTCGTCGTCGTCGTCGCCGCAGCAGCAGCAGCAGTTGCAGCGGCGTTGGAGGCGGGTGCGGAGGGCCGCGTGTGTGTCGCCATGCACCCCTGCAGCACCTCCTGCACGAGCGAGCGAAGCACTTCAGCCTCCTCCTCCTCCTCCGCCTCGACGCGGGACGGGGAGCTGCCTCCCGCCGGGGTGTAGTCGATGCTCTCCGCCTGCTGCAGCGGCCGATGCGGGGTGACCCGCGGCGAGCGGCGCGGCGAGCGGCGCGGCGAGCGGCCCGGCGGGCGGCGGAAGCCGCAGGCAGCGGCAGCGGCAGCGGTGGCGGCGGCGGCAGTGGCTCGGGAAGCGCGCGCTCGCGCTCCACCTCCAGCCTGGACTGCCACTCCCTGCGGTCCACCGCCGACCGCCACCGCTCCGTCTCGCGCTCGCGCTCGGCGACAGCGGCAAGCAGTCGGGCGACTTCCCCCTCCAGGCGCAGGTGGGTGGCGTCACGCCTGGCCGCCGCCTTGTGCAGGGAGGCGACGGTCTCCTGCAGCACCGCCTCCTGCTGCTGCGAGGCCTCCAACTCGCGTCTGCTGCGCGCTAGCAGCGCCTCCACGCGCTGCTGCGACTCATCTGCTGTGTCGAGGCGCATGCGGGCGCGTGTCAGTTCCCCGCGCAGGGACTCTATCGTCGCCTCAAGCTGCTGCTTCTGCTGCAGCCACAGCTCCCGCGTGCGCTGCGCCTCCTGCTGTGCTTCTCGCTGGCAACGTGTCACCTCACTCTCCAGCCGCTCGCGCTCGCGCGCGTGCTGATCGCAGAGGCGCTGCATCTCCTGCACCTGCGCCTTGTAACTATTCTCGGTTTGCTCCAGCCGCTGGCGGTGCGTCTGCCGCTCCAGTGCCATGTACTCCCCCAGCTGCGCCTTCGCCTTCTGCTCCACGCTCAGTGCGTCCTGCGCGCGCTGCGTCATGGCCTCCTGCCGCCGCAGGGAACGCTGCAGGTCGTCTATCCGCAGCATAAGCGCCTCTTTCGCCTCCTGCTGGCGCCGTGCCTCCGCGGCCGCATCGGCGAGGCGCCCCTCAAGTTGCGAGCCGCCCCGCTGCAACTCCGCCTCACGCAGTCGCAGCAGTTCCTCCCGCTCCCGCATCCCTGCCTGCGCCTCTACCGCCGCCTCTCGGCGTGCCTCGTCGAGTCTGCACCGCCACGCATCCTCCGACGCCGCGCTCTGCCGCTGCTGTTCCTCCAGCTGTGAGCGCAGCATCCGCGTCTGCTGCCACTGCGCCTCCCGCTCGTTTGCCAGGGCGTCGCGTTCCTCAACGGCGGCCGCGAGCTCCTGCCGCAGCTGCCGCGTGCGGCGCGCCCAGGCGCCGTCCTCCTCCTTGATTCGCGCCTCTTGCACGGCGCTCCTGGCCTTCATGGTGACGAGCTCTTGCTGCTGCGTCTCGTGCCGTGTCAGGAGCGTTTCGAGCTCCAGCTTGGCCCGCGCCGCGTTGCGCTGCTCCACCTCGTAGTCCCGGCACAGCCGCTCAAAGAGCGCGCGGAGCTGCCGCAGCGCCTCCTCCTTCCGCGCAACCTCGTCGAGGAGCTCGCGAAGGCGCTGCGGTGACGCCTGGGCGGCCGTCGCAGCCTCCGGCGCCGGCGGCGTTGCCATCTTTTGCCTGCGCGTGCAGGACCCTCCCGCCCTGCGAGGGGACGACGAAAGAAAAAGAAAATATATATATATAAAGGAAAGAAATGAACTGAGGCGGTGGGGAGGACAGGGGCCCCTGCCGTCGCCCACGCGCCACCCCCGGCTGCCGCCGTGCAGGGGGCGGCGGAAGGGCAGAGAAGGGCAGAGAAGGGCAGAGAAGGGCAGAGAAGGGCACGGCCGCCTTCGTCGGACTCCGCCAGAAAAGGAAACAAAACGCAGCAACACACACAAACAAAAAAGGAAAAAAGATCGGAGGGGCTGAAGCGCAGGTTGCTGCGGGTGGTGGCACGCGTCGGAAGAAAGGCAGGGAAGCAAAAAAAAAGAAAAAGGAATAAAACTTCAAAAAAAGCACACAAAAAAAAATAAGGGGAAATAGAAGAGCCGTAGACGTTGGCCGAAGATCCACACATTTTTGGACCAACTTTTTCCCCCACTTTTTTTTCCGTTTTTCTATTCTTTTAGTTTTGTTTTGTCTTTTGTTTCCTTTTTTTTCTTCCCTTTCCTCTGCTGCCTCCTCTCAAACTTCACTTGTTTGGTGTAATGAGCCGATTACGCATGCATGCATGTGTGTGTGTGTGTAGGCGGCTCCTTTGCGTTGTCACACTGCGCCCACGTCTGTGTCGCCGCACGTTACCCGTTCACATTCTACGCACTCCCTCCCTCACGCCCCCCTCCCCGCATTCTAACGGCCGCCTCCACCTGCTCCTGCTGACTCGCCAGGTACTGACGGACCTTGTTTAGCTCGCGGCACAGGCAGTCAAGCTGCATGGTGTGCTGGCTCGCTCCTTCCTCAGGCATCACTCCGCCGCCGGCGTCGCCGTACTCCGCGGGCCCAGGCATCCCGGGCTCTGCTGCCGCCGACACCGGAATGCCCAACGCGGCCGCGAAGCTCCCCAAGTGTTTTTCCGTCTTTGTCAGGCACAACGCCGCCTGCTCCCAGCGCGCCTCGATGTGTCGCCGCACCGCAGCGTCCGCCGCGAGCCACTGGTCGGCTAGGCTGCAGCCGTAGACGACGAAGCCGTCGCCACTGCCGGCGCTGGCAGCCCCTCCTGCAGCCGTCGGCGGCGGCCTCCCTGCCCTCGCGGCGTAGTGCGGGGCGGGGTCGTAGCTGGGGGAGCGCGAGGGGATGTTCAGCAGCTGCCGCGCCTGCTTCAGGTAGTACGACGACACGTGCGGGAGGGCGAAGAGCACGTCATCCAGCCGCCGTGCCTCGGAGAGGGCGAGTTTCTCGAGGTACACCACCGCCCGATCCGGCTGCCGCGTCTCCAGGTAGTGGGAGCCGAGGCGGTGCACCAGCGGCGGGTAGTAGTCGGAGGAGGAGCTCTCGTACGCCTCGGCGCGCTCGAGGCACAGCACCGCCTCCTCCTTGCGGCCTTCGCGGTCGAGGCAGTTTGCCACCGCAGACCACATCCGCGGGTCCGTGGGGCGCAGCGTCGTCGTGTGCCAGTAGTAGTACAGCGCATGGTGGTAGAACTGCAGCAGCTCGTAGATCTGGCCGAGGTTGTACCAGCCACGGTAGTCGCGTGGGTCAAGCTCCACCGCGGCGCGGTACGCCTCCACCGCGGCCGCGCTGTTCTTCGTCTCCAGGTAGGCGTGGCCGAGCAGCGTCCAGGCGGCGAGGAACGTGGGGTCAGCCGCCACGGCGCGACGAAAGTGCAACACCCCGCGATCGTGTGCGCCCATCAGGACGTAGTAGTTGCCCACCACGTAGTTGCTTTCGGCGCGGAAGGGGTCAATCTGGTAGACCTGCTGCGCGAGGCTGCTGAGTCCAATGCGGTCGCCGCGGAGGAAGAGCACGATAGAGTAGTCGTCCACGGATTCAAGCCGGTAGGGATTCATCTCATGCAGCCGCTTGTAGAGGCTCTGGGCCTTCTCCAAGTCCTTCTTGACGTTGTAGTAGTAGCCGGCGAGGTTGGAGAGGAGGAAAAGGCTGCCGGGGAACCGCTCCAGCAGCGCCTCCCAGGAGTTCACCAGCCGCGGGGACACGTACCCCTCCCCACGTCGCTGCTGCTGCTGCTGCTGCTGCTGCTGATGCTGCTGCTGCGATTCCCGCGCCGGCGTCGGCTGGGGCGGCAAACTGCCGCCGTGCGGGCTTGTGCTTCGCTGCACCATGGCAGCGGCCGCCGCGCTCGACAAGGACGACGGGGCGAGCGAGACGGGGGCAACGTTCAGCGCCGCCTTCACGGTGGCCAGGAATATTTCCGGCATAAACCGCGGCTCCAGCGCGGCGATCATTGCCTCAATCTCCTCAATCTGGTTTTCGCGGCTGACGAGAGTGCAGAGATCCTCCCAGGCGCACCAGAGCATCGGGTGGTTGCAGAGGGCGGCCAGAAAGTAGGTGGCGCTCTCCTGCTTCATCCCGAGCTCGCGCAGCACGACGCCGTGCAGCCAGCAGAGGAATGGGTCACCGTACGCCGCCGCGCCCACCCCCATCAACGTCGACGACCGCGGTGCGGGCTTCACAGAGGAGCGCACAGACGCCGCCGGCGTCGACGAGGAGCGGCGCTGCTGCTCAAGCACGGCGAGCAGGCGCCCGCGCAGGGTCCTCAGGTGCGGGTTGGTGCTCTTGCGTGGGTTGCTGCTGGTGCACTTGACGCACTCCCCACCCATGTAGAGGGAATAGAGGCACAAAAACTGCAGTTGCGGCGGCGGGAATTCCGTCGCACACGACTCACTCCTCTCCTCCGGCGTCGCCTCTGCGGCAAACTCCTTTAGGGCGCTGTCAAGTTCGTAATGGCAGCGCAGGTACTCGCCCTTCTGCATCAGGCTCAGCGCCACGACGAGGTGGCGGTGGGCGCGGCCTGTGAGCGGCGGGTCCTGCAACGCCGCGACAACCGGCGAGGTGGCCGCAATTCGCTCGTGCAGAACGCCGTCTGTGGCGTTGAGGGCAAGCTGCCCGAGCCACGCCGCGGTGTCAAAGAGCCCACGCTGCATACATTGGTCCATCGCGCGGTCCAGCACCTCGGCCGTTGTGAGGGAGCCTTGCCCGCCGCCAACAGACTCTTGTCGATGCATCCGTGGCCGCCCTCTTCTCTAAATGTTTTCTTTGTCTTTATTTCCTTGTTGGTGATGGTGTTATTATTGTCGTTTCTTTTTCTTTTGTTTGCTCTTTTTGTGTCGTTGCCGTGGGCGTGAGCGAGTGGGAGTCTTCCCCCTTTTCGCCGCCCGCACCCCCTCCCCAAGGCCTTCCCGCAGGCCACTCAGCAGCACCCCCGTCGGCAGCTGCGCGCACGTGCAGGGGGCGAGGGAGAGCGGCGCAGGTGTCGCTGTTGCTGCGGCAGAAAGAGGCCCGAGAAGAGACGCACAGCAGAAGAAAAAAAAAATTCACACGCACACACACACACGCTCCACGGCTCCGGCAGAAGGCAAAGCAGACAATGGCGGGGGAGGAGAAAAAAAAAAGAGACCTCCACGCTGCTGCGCCGCCTCCGCAGCTGCGCTGCGAGTGCCTTCAGTTCACAGGAGACGGAAGTAAAAAGGAGAAAAAAAAAAGAGTCCCACGCCAAGCACTATACACAACTCTCCGCAGCCACGCATGCACAAGCCTCTTTCTTTTCTTCCCCCCTATTCTTTTTTTTAATCCTTCTCACTGTCTCTCGTGTATTTCCTTTTTTTTTGTTTATTTCCGTCACGGTTGCGCTAACCGTCGGCGCGGCGGGTGCCGGACTCCGCCTCCTCAGAGGCGTCGGCGTCCGCGGCTTTCGTTGCTGTTGTTTCTTTTTTTTCTTGTTTTTTTTTCTTTTCGGCCTCACTGCCCCTCCGCCACGCAGTCCTTCGGGCTGAACCCCGAGCCACAGACGCCCTGCGGCACTCCGTCGAGGCGTGTCTCCTGCGGCGCAGAGGCGTCGTCGTCGTCCGTAGTCCCCGCCGCCGTCGTATCCGCGGCGTACGGGGCGAGGCCGAGCCACTGCAGGATCGTCGGGGCGGCGTCCAAGTGGGTCACTGGCTGCGTCAGCGGCCGCAGGCGTCGGTAGCCGCGGCTGTTGGTGGTGTAGGTGGCCAGAAAGAAGGGCACAAGCTCGTCCTCGTCGCCGAAGCGGCCGAAGGACTTGCCGGCGCCGCCGTGGTTGCTCGTGCCGACAACGAGCCAGTTTTCCTTCCGGAAGCGGGCGCGCTGCTGGACGAGGGCAAGCACCTGCCCGATGAGGCTGTCTGTGAGGAAGGCCTGGGCGGCGTACTCCAGCGAGCCCGGCTCGTAGGTGAAGTCCGGCAGGGCGGGGTCCCCCGCGCGCAGCGCGAGCGCGTTGAAGTTGAATATCAGCAGGCTGTTGTCGAAGCTGTTGCCGGCCTCCTGCCCCTCGTCGCCGGGGGCGCCAAAGAGCTCCGTGAGCTCGTGCGTGAACTGGCGCTCCTCGCTGCCGCCGCGGCCGCTGGTCAGCGTCAGCACCCGCCTGAACAAGTTGCACGACCGCTGGTGCAGGCAACTCATCGCGGGCGGTGCGTCACCGGCAGTCGCGTCGGGAGCACGAGCAGGAGCAGGAGCAGCAGCGGCAGCGGCAGCGGCGCCGGCGCCGGCGCACTCCGCATCTAGCAGCCCCGGCACGCTGCACTGCCCGGTGCTGGCATTCAGCCCATTGAGCAAGCGAGGGCCGCCGATCGCAGCCGCCCGCCCGCCGGCGCGGGTCACACGGAGGGCAACGCTTGGGAACTGCAGGGACGTCGCGGCGAAGGCGCCGTACGACGCCCGTGAGTCGTTCAGCACCCGATGCCGTCGCGGTGAGACGCCGGTCAAGATGCTCGCGAGTCCGGCGCCGGCGGAGACGAAGGGCTCGCCTGTTGCCTCGTCCACGGCAAGGGCGGCACGGGCGCACCGCGCGTCGCGCAGGGAGGCGCACGCCGCATACACGCCGTGCTGCTGCAGCAGCATCCGCCGGATGTGCGGCAGCCGTTGTCCCTCGAGCAGCTCGTCGAAGGTCCGCCCTTTAAACCCCTCCACGATGAAGAGCACGGCGCGCGGCACCCCCTTCAGATCTTGCCCCCGCCCGCTCGTCAGGCCCACGCCCAGGAGGGCGCCGAGCAGCAGCGCCGCCAAGAAGAGGGGCAGGAAGACGACGGTGCAGCAGCGCCCGGCCTGCACCACGTCCGCGTCCGCGTCCTGCTCGTCCACTATCTCCTGCACGGTCCTTCGCTTCGTCGGCGCGGCCTCGCTCGTGCCTACCAGCCTGACCAGCAGGTCGGCGGCGGAGACGGGACGCGGGCGGCCGTCGCTCGACGCCGCGTCGCTCCTCTCCAGCTGCTCCTTCCCCAGTCGCATTTGCGGGCCCCACCGTTGCCGCCGCTGGCTTGTCTGCGATACCCCCTCGCCGCGGGAGGCAGAGAAGGGGACGCGAATATATAAAGAAAGAAAAAGGGGGGAAAAAAAACAAGGAGGGAGCAGGAACAAATAAAAGGAAAGAAAGCAAATGGAATTGAAGAAGAAATAAGATGTGTATTCCCGCAGCTGCGGAATGCTACTCCAAGCCCTAAAACAAATAAATGTGTGTGTGTGTGTGTGTGTGTGTGTGTGTGTGTGTGTGTGTGTGTGTG
>NW_021704391.1:0-12666 GCF_003719485.1 Trypanosoma conorhini | reverse complement strand
GTGTGTGTGTGTGTGTGTGTGTGTGTGTGTGTGTGTGTGTGTGTGTGTGGGCACGCGCACGCTGGCGGCTTCCCCTCCTCTTAGTAAGACCTTCACTCGAGCCCTGGGGGCGCCCGTGGGCGGAATACGCAAAGAGGGAGCAAAGAGGCCAAAGAATACCAGGCGGCACACGCCTCTTCACTGCTGCTGCGTTCCGCACCGCAGTGCGGAGGGCTGGGGGGGAAGGGCGAGAAGTGGGGTCATGAGGAGGCTGCTCCTGCACACGCGCGCGGGCACGAAGGCGCCGCCAACGCCTTCGTGCAAAGGCCGCGGGAGGCGAAAAGTAAGACTGAGAGGGAGCGGCAAGGCGGTTGGGCGCCGGGGAATCAACCCCCCGTTGCCTCCCTTTGCCTTCTTTCTTGTTCGTTTCCCTTTCAGTTCTTTTCTTTCCTCGCACAGATCTAGAGGGAGATGCGACCTTTACGCCGCCGCCGCCGCCGCCGCCGCGCTTCTACAAAAAAAAAAAAAAAAACACGGCAAAAACAAAAATGTTTTAAAGCAATCGGACGTACGGTCGAACGGGCATGTATGCATGCGCGGGCATACACGCACGCACACGCACACAGAGATACACGTAAAACTGAATAGATACAAAGAGAGAGGTGTAACTGTACGGGCGGGTAAGTAGGGAGGTGGGCAGGTAGGTATCTAGCGGCGCAGCCATGGGAGCAAAATACTGCGCCGCTTTTCTTCGTGTTTTCTTTCCTTCTTTCATCTCATTGTTTTACTTCATTTATTTACTTTTTTTTTATTCATTTGATTTTCCATTATTTCCTCCCTCCCCTTTTCGCTTGCTTTTTTTAGTGTCCAAAACGCCGTGGCTCGTCTTGTGTTTCCGTTTTGTTTTATTCTTTTTTTCATCGTTTCGTTTGCTCTCAAGCGCGTCGGGGGAAGCCACAAACTCGGCACGCAGGCGCCTGCGGAGTAGCACAGAGAGCGAGAGAGAGAGAGAGAGACACACACACACAGAGAGAGAGAGAAGGAGATATATATAAACAAATACAAATACACGTGGCTGCGCATACACGTGTACAGATGTATAGATATATAGATATAGACAGATACATACACGCATGCATAGATATATGCGTGCGTGGTACGTGTATAGCGAGAGGGCGTGTGCGTGTGTGGCGTGTGTGTGTGGCGCGAAGCGATGACCGCAACAGCCGTAAGCCACGCAGCAAAAAGGAAGAAGAAAGAAAAACACGCTCCTGCGAAGAGAAAAACTACGCACGCCGCACACAAAATAGGAAGTTCCGTTCACTAAGTTTTTTCTTTTTTATTTATTCACTTTTCGTCCTTTGTCAGTCGCCGACTTCTCCGCCCTCTTCTCCCTCTCCGTGCGGTCGGAGGAGGGGCCCGGGGGATTTCCGCCCACACGGCGGCCCCACCCCGCTGTCGCTTCGCCTCCACTCGCTCACAGGCTCTCTGGGGTCGCCCCCGCCGCAACGAAAGCCGGGGCGCGCCCACCTCCCACCCGCAGACGTGCACGTCCCATGCGTACACACAGAGAGATATATTCACGCAAGCACGCACACACCACTCACACACATGCGTTGCCACTTTGGAAAACAAACGAGACAGGAATACAAAATCAAATCAACTAAAAAGGACAAGAAAAAGAAAACAAAAAAAAAGTAAAACGAAAGCAAAAGATAAGGTGTGCGAGTGTGGAAGCCTGCACGTATCCCTACTTGGATTTGGTGCCGTCTGACTTACAGCATTCTGCACCACCCACTGCAAAGCGCGTGGGGTGCCGCCAGGTAGCAGGGCACCCCGTTTTCAAGCAACCGCGGAGACCCCGCAGTCACGGACGCGTGTCAGCACAGCATCGTAGAAACATAGACACACCCACCCACACAGGCACAGACTCAGACAGCTCCGCCATCAGTGGGGCCAGAGAAGACGGAGATACAGGCGGAAAGAGAAAGAGGGAGAGGAAGCTTGGGCGCAGGTCTGTGTGTCTGCGACGAAGTGCCTCGGCACCCCCACCCCACCCCCCATTGGAAGAAGCGTGCAGGAGGGAGGAGACAGACCTGCGGCGCTCATACCTTCTTTGCAAGCTCCCCCGCGTGCTGCATCTCCAGCAGCGCCTTCTGCAGCTCGCCGAGCTGCACCGTCATGGCACGCACACCAAAAAGGAATGCCTCCAGACTGTGAATATCTTGATTGGACAGCACAAACTCCCTTCGCTTGTGGTTAAAAAAGGTGAGATTTTGGAGCATTTGCGAGCCGCGCTCCGACGGCTCTGTTGAGGAGCGGTCGCCCGACAGCCTGCTCGGCGCCCCCTCCGTGAGCGTGTCGTCGCCCGTCATCTTTGCCGATTTCCCCTGCGGCGCGGTGGGGAGGCCCGAGTGGTCGGTGGAGGGCCACCGCTTGTCACCCCCATCCTCCGACTCGGCGGAGCTCCGCTGCCCCGGCCGCCTGTCCTCTGTTCCCTCCTGGCTGTGCCTCTCGCTGGCCCCGGCCTCCTTGTTGCCCCGCTCCTTCCCGGCGGGCCGGCTCGTCGAGTCCCGCCGTTTCACGACGGTGGCGTTCAGGTCCACCTCCCGCGCGAAGGCGTCCAGGTCGCCGTACCGCTTCTTGCCCTTCTTCTTGCCGCGATCCGCGCCCCCGGCGGAGGAGGCGAAGGACGCCAGATCCCCGCCGCGACCCGCCTTGCCAAACAGACCGAGGAAGGAGCGGTTGCCGATGAAGCTGTCTTTGATGTTGCCCTTCTTCTCCTTGAGGGCGTCCTCCGCGCCCTCCTCGACAACGCTTCGTTGCCGAATGGCCTCTGACCGGTTCACGAGGTACCGCTTCAGCTCCTCCTCCTCCTCCTTGGTAAGGTTGTACATGAGGTAGCCGCTCCTCTTCTTCTTCTGCTCGGGCGGCGGGGACTCGCCGGGGGGCGCGGGGCCCGTGCTTCCCGCGGGCCTTTTGCTTCCGCCCCGGCGCGTTGCCCCGAGACCACCCGCGTCGTGGTCGCTGTCGCTGCTGATGGCCATCCTGCTCATGTGGCTCCCGGCCTCCTGCTCCTCTCCCTCTTCCTCCTCCTCCTCCTCCTCCTCGACGTCGCCGCCGAGGTTGCGGCAGATGGTCTGAATGTACACCTCCGTGATGTTCGCCTCCGCCTCCAGGATGCCGTGCCGCAGGCGCGTGAGGTGGCTGGTCGGCACGACGGTGGTCTTGCCTATCGCGAGGAGGTAGAGGTCGACGGTGGCGTAGACCAGGTCGGAGAGGTCCTTGGCGTGGGGGGAGATGCGGCGCAGCACGACCCAGTGCACGGAGAGCTCGGTGACGTTGTCGGCCTTGCTGGACATGAAGGTGAAGTACGCGAAGCGCATCATAGAGAGAATGGACCAGAGATCCCACTGGGCGTCAATCAGCTTCTGCCACGCGTAGTCAGGAAAGTCGGCGCCGACCAGCGTCGGCTCCGTGCAGGCTCCGCGTAAGAAGGTGGACTGCCGCGTGATCTTCTTGTTCCACTCGTTTAGCACGTCGATCACGGCGGTGTTCACCTCACACACGTCCTCGGGCTGGTCGAGGTTGCGCAGCAGGCGGCACGTCACCTCACGGAAGCAGCGCAGACTGACATCGAAGGCCATTTGCACCTTCCCCCGCGCCCGCATGGGCCAGAGGACCATAGAAATACAAAAATAGATGAGAATGGCAAACACGTTCTGCTGAATACGCACCATAGCGGCATCCGGATTTCTGTACTGTGTAATGACGGAGATGACGCTGTTGCAGATGGCGTTGCCCGCCGCAAAGTACTCCGGGCTCGTCTGAATGTACGCCCCAACAAAGGAGAGGATGGCCACGGCAATGTACAGCACCAAACGGCGGGAGTCGGCAATTTGAACACCCAGCAGCGCGGTAAGCGAGCCTAGCACCGTCCCCAACACCCGATTAACGGCATAGGTGAAGCTCTGCGCCCCTGTTTGACTGTACACAAAGGCGATAATCGCCGCCCCCGCCACCGGGCTCGTCTCGCTGTTGTTCAGCGCGTACACCTGAAAGATGCACGGCACCGTCATGCAGAGCGCCAGCTTAATCGCCTCCTTCGCCCGCCGCGTCAGCGAGCGTTGGTGAATCATCATGGTTATGAGCAGCCGCAGGGCGTTAAAGGAGCTTTTGCAGTCATCGATGGGGGTCTTGAGCCAATCGAGAAAGTTGCTGTGCGCCGACACCCGCGGGGAAAAGTTGGAGATCACCTCACAGAGCTCATCCACGCTAAACATAAAGAACCCCAGCAGCACGTCGGACTCGTCCGTCTCGTACATCTCGTTGTCGAGGATGACGTCCTGTCGCACCTCGGAGAGGCGGTCCTGAAAGCGTTCCCGCGCCTCGCGAAACATTTGGATATCCTCCTCCCGCACCGGGTGCTCAAAGTCGGCGATCTTCAGGATCATGTTGTCCATCGCGGAGGAGATGACGGCGAGGTCCTCGGCGATGGCGTTGCCGAAGGAGAGACAGAGCGGGGTGTCAATGCGCTGCGGGTTGTCGTTGATCAGCTCCACCACCTGCACCATGGAACTAAGGATGTTGTAGATGTTCACAAAGAACGCGTGTCGCACGCTGATGGCGGCCATGAAGGCGCCCGTGTGGGGCTCGTAGCCTGCCTCTTCGAAGAAGCCAGCGGCCTTCGTGATGGCCCTCTTTGCCGTGGCCCGCAGCTGCCGCAGGCGCACAATGTGCAGCTCGCGCTCCAGTGGGGAGCGGGTCCAGAAGCTGGAGCACGTCCCTTGCACGTAGATGCTGAGGGAGTTGCCGAGGATGGAGACGTACAGCTTGGAGAGGTCACTCGACCAGCGAATGTTCGGAATGAAGAAGGCGGCGAGGCCGAAGGCGAGGGCGATGAGCAGCGTGGTGAAGTAGTCCCCCACAAACTTAATCCCCGTGCCCCCCGGGTCCGACTGCAGCTGCATCAGAAACACCGCGAGACAGTAGGCCGAGGTCTTCTTCACCTGCTCCGCGAAGAAGGAGGTGACGAGCACGAGCACGAAGAGCAGCAGCAGAATGAGCCAGCTCGCCCGGGGGCCAATTAGGATAATAAACAGAAGTATCACCAGGCTCAGGGCGTACCCCTTCAACGCAATGATAAACTCCCGCAGCCCAGAACCGAAGGTTGGCATGGTGATCCAGAAGGCAAGGAAGGCCACGGAAGAGGGCAGCGGGAAGATGTCCTCCGTCTTCGGCTCCAGCGTGAGAATCATCGTCGGCAGCACCGTGAAGAGGGATGCCCGGACGGTCCAGTCCAACTTTTCCCAGAAAAGCGGCGCGGAAAAGGTGCTGAAGGTTTTGGTGCCAAACCCACTGAGGGGAATGAACGCCCGCTGATCCCACGGGATGGCGTGCAGGGCGGTGTTGCTCGCCTCCTTAAAGCGCCGCTCTTCGTGCTCCTCCTCGTCAGCCTGAAGAATTTTTTCCTTCTTGCCACCACCACCACCGCCACCACCACCACCACCTCCGCCACCACCGCCGGCTCCACCGCCACCGCCACCACCACCGGCTCCACCACCACCACCACCGGCTCCACCACCGGCACGATTAGGTTGCAGTAGCCCTTTCTTCGATCCGGACGAATCCGAAGCACGGTGCGGCGAGGCAAACTCAGAGGCGGTCAGCTTGGGTCGCGGTTTGTCGCTCCTCGAGCCCGTAAAGAGTGACATGAACATGTCCTCCGCGTGGTTCCCTGGCCTTTGCAACTTCGTGCTTTTCGGCCACAGCGTAGCCGAGTCCCCCGCGCTGCTGTTCGCTTCTAACGACCCGCCGGCGTAGGCAGCTGGGTAGGCCTGTCTTTGGCCTCGCAGGGGGTCCCGGACGACGTTTTTCCGTGCCCGCACGTGCACGTGCCGCCCGGAAGACTGCTCCGACAACGCGGGAAATTTGACCAGGGGGTGCTCCGGGAAGAGCGTCATGGGCGATTCGGCCCCAAACTCCGTCGCCCGGGTTCCGTTCGAGTGGCTTGAGAGCGAGAGGGAATTCGGGCGCTCATAGTACGTCCCTTGCCCCAGCAAGTTTACCTGGCCCAGGGCCTTGATGTCGGCAGCGCGCAGCCGCCCTGGTTGCGACTTCGTTTGCCACGGCGTCCGGACCTGGTCGGGCATAAAAAACGGATCCCAGCGCCTCTCAGAGATACCCAGGGCATCGTCGCGCCGCAGGCGGTCCGCCGCGGAGAGCCAAGAGGGCCTATTTTCTCGCGATCCGGTGTCCGTTCTGGCCTTCGCCCAGGCAGGCCCGGAGGCCTTGCTCGGCCCAGCACGGGTGAGAACGTGTGACGAGGGCCCTGTGGAGGAAACCGTCAAACGCCCACTAGGTGAAGCAGCGCGTGTGCCGATGGAACCATGCCTGGGGCGCTCCGCGCTGGAGCTATTCCTCAAAGCCAGCATATCGCCTACAGAGTGCGTGCGCCTCGGTCCAGCCCTCTCAAAAACGGTTTTTGCACGTGTCGCATTTCCCCCGCTAGGTAGAGCGTGTGCCGATGGTTGTTCCTTTATCTTTGCCTTTGTCCTTGCCTCGACGCTCCTAGGGGGACTACTCTCTGCTGGAAGCGTATTACCAGGTGTGGAGCCACTAGGTGGGGAAGGGCCTGAAGACTGGGGATTTCCAGGAGGCAAAGGATTAGCAGCAGCAGTATCCAAGGGCCTCTTCGGAGACGGCGACGCCAGAGCTGCAGCTACGGGTTGCTTTTGAGCCCCACCTGCATCAGGCTGGGCAGGTACGACGCGAGGCGCCGGCGGTGCTGCCTGCACTGGGGCCTTCTTCTGCTGCCGCTCCAACTGGAATGGCGATGTGCCAAACTGCAGGCCTTCTAGTGTGTCTCCCTCCGGTGCTTCCGCCATTCTTGAAAAAAAACTCGGGTTTGCGGTGCTGCTGCCTGGTCCACGAATGTTATCGCTCCCCGGTGCCATCGTGCTCGCGAGCGAGTTGGCCAGCCCGGGTCCAGTGGCGCCAAGGAGGTCACCAAAGTTGTTGCCGAGCAGGAACTGCTCAACGGCGACGGAACCCGCGGCGTTTCTGTGTGGCCGCCCAGATGAGCCCATCTTCGACGAATCGGCCCCCTGTCCGGGTCCAGTCTCGCCCCGAAGGACCGCCGGCATGCCAGAGCCCGCCCCGGGCCCCATCTCCGGGGAGGAGTCCTCGGACATTGCCCCGTGGTGGGTAACGACTTAGCTCTGCCCCCTAAGAGACTCTCTCCCCCGCGCTGTTGATATCCTCCAACAAGCGTATATAATACAATACAATACAATAGTAGTATATATATATATATATATATTATATTATATTGTATGCGCGTGTGTGTTTACAATGCAGCTTCCTTGTCTACCGCCCTCTGCTGCAGCCACGCGTTTGCTGGCACACGTTACTACTTTAGGAGCGGCGCCCGCGTGCCTTGTAGTTCCTCCTCCCCTGACTAAATTGCAGACTGAGGTATGTCTTCCTGTTCCGCTCACCTTCCGGCAAGACCGGCGTCGTTGTGGATTCAGGCAATAAGAGAGGAAGAATAGAGGAAAAAAAAGTAGGGAAGAAGCAGAACCTCATGAGACGCCACAGTGCTCCCCCTTTCAGGGGCTGCGCCGCCGAGAAACAGGTGGGGGAGGAAAAGATAAATGGATATACAGAGAGTCCTACAGTTATAAGTGTGGGTGTGGATGTGTATAGAGAGAGAATGAAAGGAAGGAAGAAGAGGGACAGCCGCGGCACAAGACAACTTTGGAGAAATAAACTAGAACCCTTCTTTGCGGGGGGCGGCAACAGCGGCGACGACAAGAGCGGCTGCTACCACCGCGAGGAAGGCGTCCTTTTTTTCCCGCCACGAAATGAAACAGAAACAACCACCGCTAGACGGGTGCAGGGCTGTCCAGTGGAGAGGTGTTCATTTTTGCACCTTGCGGTTGGTGCAGCGCGGCCATTGCCAGTGCCGCGTTTCCCGTGCGCCACCGGTATGTAAAGTACAGGTTAAACCTCGCGGCCCGCTGCAGCGCCACGGTACAGTGCTCAGGGACGCCGAATTCGTAGGCCACCTGCTCGTACAGCGGCACCGCCAGGTGGTGCAGGCCGAGGTACTGTAATGCTCTGGCGCAGTTGTACACGGCCTCGCCCGCGCGCCGCGCGTCAACGGCCCGCGCCAGCTCCTGGTAGCGCGACAGGTAATGCCACCCAGCGACCACGCAGGCCTCACGGGCCCGGATCTTTTTCTGGTGGCTAATGAGCAGGTAGGACAACCCAATAAGGAAGCAGACAAGGACGTCACTCGGGCGCCTCTGCGCGGCCGCGAGGTACAAGTTCAGGGCGTGGACGTAGGAACGGCGAAGAAAGTACCGGTTGCCGAGTAGAACGAGCATCTGTGGATCAGCCTTATTGCGGTCCGCAACGAGGCGAAGCAGAACGGCGCTGCCGTCCCCCACGCGATTCAGCACGCCAAATAGAAGCTCCACCACTTGCTCCTTTTCCGCCTCACTGCAGTGCTCCTGCAGCAGGCGAACGCCCACGCGGTAGGCGTCCTCACTCTCCTTTGAAGCCAGCGCCGCCCTCAGCACAGCCAGCCGCAACGGTCGCTCGAGAACCCCGGCGTGGCGAAAGACGCTGGTTCGCGGGCACCGCATCAGCACAAGAAACGCAAACTCCTTCGCCTCGGTAAACTTCCCAATCGCGCTGTAGCAGTTAATCACGGTGACAGCAAGCTCCACGAAGCCGACCCGCCCAAGCACACCCAAGGCGTCGCGGACCGTGACGCGCAGCGCGGAAGCGGCGAATGGGCCGGCACCCAAACCACCACCACCACCAGCGGCAGCAGCGCCGCCAGCAGCACCCATCGGAGACGGAGCGGGAAGGTTTGGCTCCCATGGATTGCGTGGCGCGATCGTCACCTCGTTGCTGGACGCCTTCATAAATAGCTCTTGCATTGCGGGGTCGTCAAACTGCCTGCTCACCTCCTCCAGCGATGGAAGTTCATACTGCGTCGCGGTGTCATCATCCTCGTTGCCGTGCAGCATCGCCTCCTCCTCCAATTCCGCCAGGTCTCGTTCCTCCTCCGCTTCTTCCTTCTCCTGCCCACAGACTGCAGGAGGCGGCCTCTCCGCCTCACCCTCTCCGCTGAGGCGCACGGTGTCGCCGTGTTGGTTGTAATTGTTTGTCGTTTCCTCGCCGGCCTTACCTTCTTCCTTCTGTTCCCTCCAGAAGGAGTCGGCGCCGCGGTGCGTCACTTCCTCCACGCGCTGGCGCTTCTTTGCCTGCCACGTTTGCTTCTCATCCCCATCGCCGTGCTGGGGCTCCTGCTTCACCTCCGCCTCGGCGTCGCTGCCAGTGTGCGGGCCGCGGGCCTGCTCCTCTTGGCTCGCCAGGCGAGGCCGCTTCAGCCGCTTCCGCGTGCGATTGAAGCGGAAGATGGTCGAACTGTCCTTCAGCCGCTCCTCCTCGTCGGCCCGCACCCAGCCGGCCGCCGTCGACGCCGCCGCGGAGGCACCGTAGACGGAGTTTGTCAGCGGCGCGTAGCCGCGGCGGGCCAAGCTGGTGCGGAAGACGGCGCTGGCCGCCTTGATGGACGTGGCGAGGGTGTGTGAGAGCCGCCCCACCGACGACGCCGCGCTACCTAGGCGTGGCCCGTTCACGATGTCGGCGATGGCCGCGGGGGGGAGGATGGCGGAACTGGCCCGCGAAAGCGTCGGCATCGAGAGTGCGGCGGCGCTGCGGCGCGAGGAGCCTGGCGCGACGGACTCCGCGTCGCCGCCCTCCTCGCCGGAGAAGATGAGCTCAAAGATGGAGACGCCCAGCGCAATTGCCTCAACGTGCTTCTCCGCACGGGCGAAAACACGCACAAGCTCCGCGGCGAGTTGGATGCGCTCCAGCGGTTGCTCGTCCTCACGCGGCGTGAGAACCGCCACGGCCCGGTCGGTGTCTTTCATTTCATACATGTACATGCGACCCAGCGCGAGACGCGCCTGCAGGTGTGCGGGGTCGACCTCCAACACGCGGCAGAAGTCGTTGTAGGCCACCTCAGAATTCCCCAGCGAAGCCTCACATTGCCCCTCGGCAAACAAACTTGCCGCAAAGACGGTTTTCACCTCCGCCACCTCCTCCTCATCAGCACCCCGCAGCTCCTTTGCGTCCTCAGCACCGTTGCCATTACCATCCCCCGCGGTGGCGCCGTTGGTGAGGCTGGAGAGGCAGAACTCATGGTAGCGGCGCAGGGTCTGAAAAAGCATGTGCGCCTCCACGTGCAACCCCACATGCTGCAAGGCAATGGCAGCATCGTACAACACATCGCCGTATTCGGCCATGGGGCAGGTGTAAACCAGGTGCTGAAAAACTTCCCGACACTGCTGTTCGAAACCTCCCAGGAATGCGTAGGCAACTCCAAGGCGCACAAGCAGCTCCGGCGGCAGTTCGAGTAACGGAACCTGCAGGCAGCCGGCGGTGAACTCTAAAAGGCGCACGGTGTCGAGAAACTTTCCCTCCTCGTTGAGCAGCTCCGCGTGCACGTTGACGAGGGTGAGAAAATTCCGCTTTGCCGTCGGGGTGCGGAGCTCGATGGTGTCTCCATAGAGAGAGTTGACCACCATTGACGGCGCCGTTTCCAGCGTCTTGGGGCCGCCGCCGCCGCCGGCAAGACTTGAAAAGTCAAACTCATCCTCCTCACCCGGCGGCGGAGACGAATCGGCAACCGCGCGAGGGGCAGAGTCCGCCTCTGTGCCCGGCTGCCGCTGCGCCGCCCCCGCCACCTCCTCCGCCGTCGCTGCGACGGGGATGGTTGCATCGCCGTCCGTGCCCTCGTCCTTCTCGTCGTCGCCGAAGAAGCGAACCCGCTTAGAGGTCCTCCGCTTCGCCTGAGAAGCAGGAGGAGCAGGAGCAGGAGCAGGAGCGAGAGCCTCGCCATCGCCGCCTGCAGACGCGTTTGCAGCGGCGGCGTCGATCGGCCGCCTCTCCGTGTCCACCGCCGCAGTGCTTCGAAAGGTATTTTTCAGGCTGGATTCGATTAACCGATGCAGGGAATTCCACCGGCCCAGCTGGAAGAAGAGGGAGGACAACAACGCAAACACCTCAAAGTCGCGACACCGGCTGCCGTTCCACAGCGGAACCAAAATATTGGCAGCCCGCTTAAACTCGCCCAGACCAATGTAAAGATCCGCCAGCTGCAACTGCAGGGTGCGGTAGCGTGTCTTGTCCTTCGTCTCTAGCGCCGAAAGCCGTTGTAGGCACACGGCAGATTTATAGTACAACTCCTCCTGCAGGAATTCATGCAAGAGCTCCTCCCACAGCACGGTGTCTTTTGCCAAAAACGCCTGCAGCAGTCGAAAATCACTGGCGCGATCGCGTTGGCCTTTGGAGTCGGCAATGACGGCAAGGAGAGCGAAGAGGTGGTCCGTGGGGTGGATGCGCAAGGCCAGGGTCGCCTCGCGTTCGGCGCCGTCCTTGTCATTCTGAAGAAAAAGGTTTTGCGCCTGTGCCACGTGTTGCTCAAAGCGTTCGTGAAGCTCTACACTGCTGAAGGCAGAGGTCCGTGGGCGCCGACGTTGCTTGGGCTCCGTATGCCTCTCTGTCACGCCAAGCGCGGCGTCGTCCTGGGCGGACGCCATCCTGCCGCGCTAAACGTATCAACGGGGTCACGGGTCACGAGAAAGCGGTCTCCGCGTGTCTCGCACCCACGATAAAAAGGAGCACGTCTTTGCTGCTGCCCCTTTCCCTTGCGCGTGTGAGGTCCTGCTTGTGTGACTCCTTATTTCTCTCGTGCAGACCTCTGCGGGCCACGCAGCGCCGCCCTACCACTCCCCGCTCGCTCGTTCACCGGGTCAAGGACGCACCGTGCACAGAGGCGAAGCAAACGAAGACAAAGACGAGTGTGTGTCTGTGTGTGTGTCCTTTTTGGTGTGTTTATTTATTTTTTTCCTGCTGCCACGCCAATGCAACTAATTCCCCGCACGCGCTGTTGAAGGCGTTGTTATTGTGGCAGTTGTATTATTACGCGTGAGCGGGGGAGATAAGCGGGGGAGCACGAAGAACGACACGAGAATAAGCAGAGCAGGACGGAATAAAAATAGGGAAATATATAAGCTCTCACGCACACACAACGGATGAATTATCGTTGCGGCGGAAACGGGAATCTGCGGCGGCCTTTTGCATCAAATTCGGACGCCGGCTTCCTACAAGAGGAGTCAGATTATATAAAGTAGGTATAGATATGCGCGGCCATACAGGTAGGTGGCAGCAGGGGGGGGGGCGTTGGGATTCAAACTTCTTCGCTTCCTCCTCATCCTCATCCCCTCTCTCTCCCCCCAGACGCATAGAGACGCTTCTGTCGTCGGTCCTGCATTCCCCCTTTTTTTTGCCTGTTTCGCGGTTCTTTCGGTTTTTTTTCGCTTTTTTTTTGTTTATTTCTTTAGTTGTGTCTGCACGCGGCTTAGAGGATGTGTGTGTGGGCGGGTGTGGAATAAAAAAAGGGGGCGGGTTTGCGTTTCCCACGCAGCCACCTGCGCGTCGTGTGCGCCGCCTGCTGCTCGCCTCTCCGTGGCGCGGCGAGGAGGCGCAAAAGCGCAGCAAGACGCAAAACAAAACCACCAACAACAAAAAAAAAAAGTGTGTGTGTGTGTGTGTGTGTCTGAGGGATTCCGCAGTAAAAAGGCAACTCGGGAAGAAGCAAAAAAA
>NW_021704368.1:21834-23255 GCF_003719485.1 Trypanosoma conorhini | reverse complement strand
GTCTCTCTCTCTCTCTCCCCCCCCCCCCCCCAGTGAGGCCCAAACACACACAAAAAGAAAAAAGGCAGGGTGAAAAAAACAAGAGCAAAAAATAATAATAATAATAATAAGCGAAACACCAGTCACAGCAGACCCGAGAAGTGGACGCAGCCCCACCCCCGTTTTTCTGCTTCCTTCGCTCCTCTTCCATCGCTTCTTTTATCTTCTTTAGCCGTTTGGTCCGCCCCTCCGCCGCGTGCTTGTGCGTGCGGGAGGGAGAGGGGGGTGAAGGCATCAGCGCTGCCCCTTCCGCCTCTTCCGCCCCGCCTCAAGGGAAGTGTCGCCTGCAGAAGCAGCAGCAGCGGAAGCAGAGGCAGAGGCAGAAGAGGCCCGCGCAGCCGTCCTTCGCTCACGCCGCTCCACCCTCGCAGGGCCGTCGGGCTCAGGCGGCTTCCCCTCCGCCGCCGCCGCCGCCTCGGCGCGCGGGCGCTTGCGCCGCCCCTTCGCAAGCACGGCGGCGCGGTAGGCCTCGTTAATGGCGCGCTCCGTGCTGCGTGCCTCCGCCTCGCGCTGCCGCCGCGTGCGCAGGGCCCCCTCCCGCTCCTCAAGCAGCGTGTCCCACGAGAAGTTGTCGAGGAACTTCACGGTCCACAGCTGGCCGTGGCACTTGCGCCGTCGCTTGCACGCGACGGAGGTGCCGTTCATCGCCGCCGCTGCCCGTCGCGCGTCCGCGGCGTGGGCGAACTCCAAGTAGCCGCTCCTGAACTGCAGCGGCAGCAGCGGGCCGCCGGGGCGTCGCTCCTTCTTCGGGAACGGCGTAAACTTCTGCCGCAGTATCGTCCCAAACTCGCTGAAGTGCATGCGGACCTCCTGCGGCCGCATGTCGCGCGGGATGGCCGAGAAAAACAACACCCCGCGCCGCGCGGGGGGAACGTAGTCGTCGTCGACTTCGTCGTGGCCGCCGCCGCCGCCGCCGCCCGGCATCCCTGGCGAGCGGTTGGGGGAAAAAAAAAACGAAGCAAGAAGAGCCACACGCCCCAGAGGCCGCAGAAAACTGCCTTCCGGCGCTGCTTCACGGGAAGCGTGGGTACGCGTGGGCCGCAGCGGCTCCTCCTCGTCCGCTTCCTCGCGTACTGAGGCGGCAAAGCGAATAAGAAAAAAAAAACGTGCTGTTGATAAGAGCAAGTGAACAGCAACACGAAGAGGGCAAAGGAAGTCAGCGGAATGGGGGACAAAAAAAAAACAAAAAGGATAGAAAGGCATGCAAGTGGCACTACGCCCTTCCATCGTCGCGCCCCTGCGTTCGACGCGGGGGGAGGTGCTTTTCGTCTCCTCGGCCCCTCCCGCCCACAACCCCCCGGCCGCCACCGCCACAACTTCTGCGGGCGCGTTCGTTTGTTGTGTGCATACGCCCCCCACCCCCACACCGTCGCTCAGTTTGT
>NW_021704368.1:10128-21362 GCF_003719485.1 Trypanosoma conorhini | reverse complement strand
CGCTTCCCTATTCGCTATCGCCCCTCTTGCCGTCTGTGCCTGCAGCGCCGCCGCGGCCGTCCCACACACACACACACACCCGCCGCCGCCGCCGCCGCTGCTGCTGCTGCTGCAGTCACGGGGAGCCGCCGTTAGTGGCGGTTTGCCTGCGACGAGGCTAAGCCGCCCCCGCGTGTGGCCCATGCCTCCCCCAATGGCTTGGAGCGGGACCGCTTCTGGTGCGGCGGGGGAGAGGCTGGCGGCGGCGGCGGCCCCGCGACATCTTCGCCCACGTCCTGCCGCGAGTCTTCGTCCCTCTGCATGTGGCGGAGGGACTTTTCCAGGCACCGCCGCACGTCAATGGCCGCCGCGGGGTGGAGCACCACGTCGTTGAAGTGCACCGGCGCAATGTAGAGAAGAAAGAGGCAGATGGAGTTCCTCTCGGGCGTCGCCGGCTGCGCCGCGAGGGAGGCCACGGCGGAGCGCGCGCCCCTCAGCTCCTCGTGCTGGAACACCAGGTGCCAGCGCGCCGCGTCGCTCGTGATGACGTGAATGTTCACACGGAAGCACCGCGCCGCCGCGTTGAGGCACAACTCGTCCCCCCACACGCCGTCCCGCCGCATCTCGCGCAGGTACTCCTGCCACTCCGCCTCGCCGTCGAAGAGGACGCTGTAGCCCTGGGCCCGCCGCCGCATGTAATCCACGACGAGGCGGCGCAGCAGCGCGTGGTCCCCGGGGGACCCAAAGAGCTGGTTCGCCAGGCAGCGGAAGAGGCAGTTGCCGTCCGACACCTGCTCATTCACCCGCTGAAGCCCCAGCTGCGCCACACGCTCTGCGAGACGCCCCTTCGCCTCTTCAATCGCCTCCTGCCGCCTCTTCTCTGCGATCGTCTCGGCGTCATTGACGCCAAACTCCACGCCCGGACCCGCCTCCGCCCCGCCCCGCCGCTCCGCCATCGCACGGTAGGACTCCACGACCTGCTGCGGGGTGCTGTACTTATTGCAGACGCAGCAGCAGCGCATCCCCTCGGCGCTGCGGCAACTCCTCTGCTCCGCCGTGCACTGTGGGCAGGCCCACACGAGGGGTTCGTCGCAAGCGTAGCACTTGTCACTTTCCACTGCGTTAACGACGCCGCACGCGTCGCAGGTCCAGGGGATATGCAGAAAGTTCGTCCCCCTGCACCTTGACACCCGCTCCTCCCCGAAACGGCAGTTTGCGCCGCAGAAGCGGCACACGACGGGGCTCGCGCGGCGAACCTGGCGCGCCCCGCAGGGGTCCTCGCAGAGCGCGGCGCTGTTGGGCGGTCGCGAGCCTCCCGCCTCCCCGCCCTGCTGCGTGCGGCGCCACGTGGCGGAGCTGCGAGACATAACGGCGTGGGCCTGCAGCGGGTCCACCACGGAGACGGTGTCGCAGCTGTCCCTGCCCTGCCTCGCCGCCTCCCGTGCAAAGTTCCCCTCACTCGCCCGGGGTGCCGTTGCGGGCGGGACGCTGTGGCTCTTCAGAAGTTTCTGGATCTCCGCAATGAGGCGGGCGTCGTCCCTGCGCCGCCTCGGGGTGGCAACGCGGGGAAGCACACACAAAATAATCATCCGCCGCATGCAAGAGAAGCAGAGAAGGTACTCCCCGTCGAGGTTGTAATCGGCCGGTTGCCTGCAAAGCCAGCAGGCCCCGCCCGCGGTGCTGCTGAAGCCATCCTCCGCGTCACCGCAGCCGCCGCCGCCAGCCTCGCATCCAGGCCTCTCCCGCACTAACGCCACTACCGGCAGTAACGACTGCATCCCCCCACAGGCACGCACACGCACACGCACAGGCACACGCACAGACACAGGCAAGCGCGCGCCCTAAACCGGCGCAGAAAATGTGCAACTCGTGCCACGATATATAAAAATATATAAATATAACAAGCTATGTGCGTGTGTGTACGCACGCCCTTTTGCGGACTCTATTTCTCCTTGCAGCTGCTGCCGCTCTCTGTTCCTCTCGCTTTGTTTTTTTTTACCTTGTGGGGGGTGCTGGGGCCGCACCGCCCGCCCACGGACACTTGTGTGGGAGTGAACGAAGCGAGCGAGAAAAAAGGGAAGGGAGGGAGGGGGGAGGGCATGCAGGCACCCCCCACACGCAAGAGAGGGAGAGAGAAAAACACACGCACACGCAGGGAAAAGGGGGGGCGTGGGCGCACGAGCTCCAATGAGCGAAGGGGGAGGGCGATTCACGGAAACGAACTCCAGACGTAGAAAAAAAAAAAAGAAGACCAACAACCAACAGGCGGCACGCACACAGCAACCGAGCCAAACAAACAACCCGACAGACACAACCACAACTGACACACCTACAAGAAAAGGAGAAAAATAAATAACAATAAAAGCGCGTCAGGTGACCACTTCTACGACGAATCCCGTTAAGCCTGCTTTTCGTGACGTATCCGCGTGTAATGTGTTGTCCGGCAGCTCCGTTGGCTGCACGTGTGGCATTCCCCATTTCCTTCGGCCACCTGCGCCCGTGCCAACTCTACACGCATGCATGCAACCACCAGAGTCCACATCAGCACTTGCATGTGTATATATATATATATATATAATTTCTTTATATACCCCTATTTCACTCACACAGTCCCTTCCCCTGCACGCGTTGATGGGGGGGGAGGGGGAGGTGGATCCACTAGTTTCCTCTCAATTGCCTACGACATCGCCCCCCGGATCCTGCCCGGGCTCCTACTTCTCACTCCGTTCCTTCTTTTCCTTCCCCTGCCCCGCCACCCACCTCTCTCCCTCTGTTCTTTTTGCCTCCGCTTTGTTATTATTGAGCTGTTTCCCTTGTTTTTGTTTTGTTTTGTTTTTCCTCACTTTTTTTTTGTCTTCGTGCTTTTTTTCCTTCCCCCGCCTCCTACCTCTTTTCTTCCTCGCCCCCAGCCTCCTCTCGCCGCGCTGTTCCCCCGCGGCGCCCCCTCCTCCTCCTCCTCCTCCGCGGCACGCCAGACACACCCACACACTCACACACACGCTCGCAGAGAGGAAGAGGGAGGGGGCGACGCAGCACGCGCACCGTGGCGCAGAGGGGCAGGGCCTAGTACCAGTACTTGTACGACCAGTGCTGCGTCCAGTCGTAGCCGGGGATGTTGGCGCAGTAGCCAAGGTAGCTGTACACCGGCTTGCGGCTGTAGAAGTAGTGCTGCAGCACCTCCTGCACGTTGGTCGGGGTCACGTCGTCGATGCGGGCGTACATCTCCGTCAGCGGAATACGACGGCCGTACTGCAGGACCTGCCTGCCGATGTCCTCGGCGGAGTTGCTGCTGCCGTCCATGTTGAAGAGGAGCTGCGACTTGAGGTTCACCTTGGCCTGCTCAAGCTCGTGCTGGTGCAGCATTTTTTGGCAGATGCGGCACCACTCCGCCATGGTGTACTGGAAGACCTCAATCATGGCACCCGCGTCGCCCGGGCCACTCTGCGCCGGACGGCCCACGACGTACATGCCGCACAGCCCCGTCTCCTTGTACTGCTGCAGGAACGGATTGGCAACCTCGATGCACTTCTCGTTGAAGTGCGTGTTTGTCGGGGTGCTGTGGTCGAGGGAGCAGAACGTCTTCAGCACACGGTGCATCGCGTGCTGGCCCAACTCGTGCTGCGAGCGGTGGAACGGGCCGGGAATCTCACACGCGAGGGCCAGCGGCACGGAGTCCTCGCAGGCCGCCCCGCACGTCTCGAAGCCCCAGGCGATGTGGACGGTCTTGTAGCGCAGGTTCCACAGCTTGTACTCGCCGCCGATGAAGCGCGCCTCGGGGAGAGGGGACGCCTTTGCGGGGGCCGCGGCGAGGTCGCCAAAGTGGCTGTTGGCCGCTCGCTCCAGGGCGGTGTGGTCCACAGCGCCGCTGCCAACGACAACCACGCGGTTGGCGTGGAGCACGCTGGCGCGGTACGCATTGAGCTGCTCCGCCGTCACCCGTGCGACGCCGGCCTCCGTGCCGTACAGCGGGGTGCCAAGGCCGTGGGAGGTGCTATCGTAGGCGCAGCGGTATAGGTTGTCCATGCAGATGTCGTCCGGGCGCTGCTCAAACTCGTGCTGCTCCTGCAGCACGGCCTGCTTCGCGGCCTGGAGGTCGGCGTCGGTGCAGCGGGCGTTTCGCACCACGTCGGCAAGAAGCCCAACGGCCCGCTCCGCGTTCTGCCTCGCCACCCGCATGTACAGCTGGGTCTGCTCGCGGCCCACCTGCACAGTGAGTTGGCCGCCGAGCTCATCGAGCGCCTTGGCAATCTGCGGGCCCGTCTGGTTCGTCGTCCCGAGCAGCCCGCACTTTTGCAGCACGCGCGCCGTCCCTGCGTACTGCGCCGGCTCGTGGCGCGTGCCCGCGTCAAGCCACACCCCGACGGTGGCGACGGGCGCGAGGGGGTTCTCCTCGCACGCCACCCGCACGCCCTTCCCGACGGTGCTGAGGTTTGTGGGGGGGATTTTCGCAATCACGTCCCGTAGCGCCTGCGTCGTCGCGTGGTTGGACGCCGGCCGCGCCCGCTGCACAAGTGTGGAGAAGCTGACAGACATCGCACCCGCCTCGTTGCTGCTTCCGCCTCCCGGTTGGCTTCCCTTTGCGTTTGTGTGTGTTTGCTGCTCTGCGGTTTGCTCTCGCGAGTGCGCAGAGGTGCGGTGACTATCACACACCCCACGCCGCCGCCGCCGCCGCCGCGGTTGGGCAGCAGAAGAGGAAGAAAAAAGCAAAAAAAAAAAAAAGAGGAAATAAAAGCCCCAAGCCAAAGCAGAACAACAAACACTGCGGCCCCAGCGGAAGGGGGGCGCACGCACGCGGCGGGGAGGAGGCGGCCGCCACGACCATCACCACGACGAGAGGCCGGCGGGCAGGAAGGCACGTGCGCCGCCTGCGGGTGCTTTTCTCCCTCGCTGCAGCGCGTGCGGGAGGAGGGCGAAAAAAAAAAAAAGGTGCAAAATACGACAAGGTTTTGTGCCTGCGTCGGCGTGCGGCGGGTAACGGGGGGGAGGAGGAGGAGGAGGAGGAGGGCGGCAAACCAAACTTCCCCCCCCACCCCGGCATCCACGGCGACTAAATCAAAACAAACAAACAAACAAGCGCAGACTAATGCATCAACGCACGCGCGTGTCCTCCCACCGCTGGCACCACGCACAGCAAGGAATTTCGTATTGAAAGAAGGGAAATAAGGAAAAAAAAAAACAAAGAGAGCGAGAGAGAGAGAGGAGGAGAAAGCGGCGCGCGCGAAAGATACATCCTTGCACGCACACACGAACAGGCACGGACAGCGGGCGAGTGCATCGGGGCAGGCGTAAAAACTAGCCAGAAAAAAAACACACACTGTGCCTGGTTCGAGCTGCAGGGAGTGAGAGGAAGACGGATGACAAGGGAGCCGGCAGCCAAAAGAAGAGGAAAGGAGGAAGAAGAGGAACAAAAGAAAACAACGGCAACAACAAAAACCGCAACCGCTTACTCTGTTTCCTTCGCCTCGCCTCTTTTCCGGCCTGCCAACCCCATCATCTTGCGCCCGTTCTTCGGAATTGCCCGTCAATAATAAATATTTGTTTGCTTCCTTGCCTTTGTCGGTGTGCGCGGGCGTGTTCCGGCGTGAAGAGGGGGAACGACGCCATATTTGTGCCGATGGGCGCGCATAAGTACATACCACGGCGTGCGTTTCTTTTCCTGCGCAGTGCGCCAGGGCACGCGCTGCAAGCGTTTACATCTCTCGCTTTTGTGTGTGTGTGTGTGTGCGGTGTGGGCGGCTCAGCTGAAGGAGAAATGCTCCGCCCGCTTGCAGTGCCGCCGCACTGACTCCGCCCCGGCACGGAGCTGGCGCCGCAGCTCGCCGTGCTCCTTCTTCCACTCGGCCTCCACCGCCCCCGCCGCCTTCACCGCCTCCTTCTCCAGCTGCTTCATGGCGTGCCGCAGCGCCTTCAACCCCCTCGCCTCGGCCGCGGCGACGCGCGCCAGACCCTTGTACGTGCGGCCAATGTCTGTCAGGACGATCATGCAGTCATCCTGCAGCTCTCTCCGCGCCTTCGCCTCCTCGCTGGCGAGGGCCTTGGCTACCTTCCCCTTCAGGCGCACCTGGTCGCCGAGGTGCTCCTCGGCGCCCGCCCCCGCCTCATCGTTGTGCTGCGTGGTGTGGGCCTCGGCGCCCTGCGGCTGCTGCGCCGCCTCGCGCTCCAGCACGGCGGGGTCGACCTCGTAGACCTCGCCGTCCGCGGTTGTGTACTGGTAGTAGTAGTACTCCTCAGCGCCGCTCTCCGCCTCCGCCGCCGCTGCTGCTGCTGCTGCTGCTGCTGCTGCCGCTGCGGCGTCATCCATCCCGCCTGTGATGTCGTTGAAGATGTCGCTGCTGCCGCCCGCCGCCGCCGCCGCCGCCGCCGCCGCCTCCAGCTCCTCCACCTGCGCCGCGTCGGAGCAGCTGTCTTGGTACGGCTCGTGTCGCGTCGCCTCCTCGTCCGGCGTCCCCTGGCCGCCGTGTGAGGGGGTCAACATCTGCTTGAAGCGCTGCAGCAGCCTCGCCCCGTTGACGGGCTTGTGCTGAAAGAAGCCGGAGGAAAACGTCTTGGAAAGACGGCCCCCGCTCACGTCAAACGCGGAGGCGTCATCCGTCGAGACCGCGTTGGTGGGGCTCTGCTGCAGCGCGGCTTCGTCCTTCGCCGACGTGGTGCGGGAGTGGTGCGTGAGGATGCGCTGCAGCAGCCCGCCAGCGGGGCGCGGCGGGGACGCCGGTGGCCCGGTTGACCCGAACGGATCGCTGCTACTCGCCATTGCAGGCCTACGTGTGGGTATATATGTACTTATGTGTATATACGTGTGTGTGTGTGTGTATTTGCCTGTCTCTCCTGGGCCAGAGTTTTTGTCTGGCCCCCCCCCCTCTCGCAATCCCCAGCGGCCGGCACACTTCGCAAGATTGCGATAGAGAGAAAAGAAGAAGAATTCTTGCCTGTGTTTGTTTTCTTCTTTTTCTCCCCTGCAAAGAGGTGGTGTGTTCCTCTCCGTTGACTTGCACTGAGGAGAAAAAGGGAGGGAGCGAGAAAGAGAAAAAGAGACCAGGCGTGCAGCAACGCCGCCGCGGCTTCGGGCGCAGGGCGGGGAACAACGCCGAGAGAATGACGTCGAGGGCGCCTCTCCCCCCCCCCCCCCGCGGCCTCCGTGCGGTGGGTGGTTCTATGGGCGCCTGGCGGTGGCGCGTGCACGCGCGGCGACGGCCCGGTCACTCACCAGAGCGGCCCGCTGCCGCGCAGCATCTCGAGCCGAGCCCGCCGGCAGTGCGCGGGGCCTGCGGCGGCGGCGGCGGCTGCTGCCGTCGATGCCGTGTCGCCAAACGGCGGGGTGGCCGTCGCCGTGGGGTCGCGGAAGAGCTGCACGTGCTGCTGCATCGCCGTGCAGGCGCCGCCCGGCGCCGGTCCCCGCCCCGCAAACAAAAGACGCGCTTCGTCGGTGACGAGCGCGGCGCCGCCCTCGAGGTGGCAAGAGACGGCCCGCGTGGTGCTTGCGCCGCGCAGGTGGAGCCGCTGGCTCGGCACGGCGGCATCGCCGCCCACGTGCGGCGGTGTGGAAGGAAAAGCAGGCGCGTCTGTCTCCGACGCGGGCGCCACGTACACCTGCAGCGACGGGGCGGATCGACTTTCACTGCTGCGGCTGCTCCGCGTGTGCGGGCCCCCGCACTCCTCCGCGGCACCGCAGGCCCCCTGATGGGAGGGACCAACGGCCGGTCTACGATTCAGCCGCATGATGCGGTACGGCTGCTCCTCCGGCAGCTGGCGGCAGTCATAGTCCGCACCGCAGGTCATTCGAAACGGCCACTGCCCGAAGCACGCGCACACACACGCACACACGCAGAAAGGGGAGGAAGAAAAGAGAAGTAAAATAAGTGGATGTGTCAAATCAACGACACGCACCGGCACACACTGACTGGCGCATGCACGCACACAAGGCACATATATATATATAAAGAGATAGATATAGGGATAGATACTTGCCTCAGCTGCGTTGCGGCTGTCTCTTTTTGATCGAGAAGGACATGGCGCAGGCGCAGGATTCGTCTACCAGCTCGTTGCCGACGACCACGAAGGCCGCCCCTTTGAGTTCGGAGTGAAAGTCAATCACGGCCGCCTGCAGCTTTGCCAGCGAGTGCTTGTCGACGACGACGCGGGGGGGCGGCTGCGCCCCGCTCCCGTCCACCGCGCCAGCGGGCGCCACATCCGTCTCGGCGACGACAACGTCCTCCTCCGGCACGAGCGCGGCGTTCTCCTCGAGGGAGAAGTTGTACTTGTAGCCGTGGCAGCCGCCGGAGTCAATCGCCAGGCGCAGGAAGCGCTGGTCGTTGGAAAAGCCCTCCTCCGCGTTCTTCTCGCTAATGCGACGCCAGACACGGCCCGAGACGGAGAAGTTGCTCCCGTACACGGCTGAGAGGGGCGGAACGCAAAACAGCAGCCACGAGCGGCGCAGCATGCCCAAGTGACCGCGTGGGAGAATCGTGCGTGGCTGGACCTCCCGGGTGCGGCGCAGTCGAGGCCAATGCGTCGAGAAGGGGGGGGAGGCGGAACAACCTCGAAGGTCGCCGCAGCTCCGTGAAGGTGTCCGAAGTGAGTCGACGCGCGAAGAGGCGCCGCCGCCTCCCTGGCCGTCCCTTTTTTTTTTTACTTTATTTTTTCCTTTCGAGTTGGAGCCGTTGGCCGGCGCGTGCGTGTGCGTGTTTGGGGCGACAGCGCGCGCGGCGTTGGCGGAGAGACGCGACGCGGACGCAGGCGGCCGCGGGGCCCCAAAGAAGCGAAGGGCGGGACGTTAAGAACAAAACAAAAAAAAAGAGGAGGGAAGAAGGCAAAAAGAACAACAATAGTAATAAACAGGTGAAACAAGAAAAAAAAAAAACGAAGCTTCACGTGCGGGGGACTTCCGCGTCTCACGCCTCCCCTCTGCTCCCACGCAGTGGCGCGTGCCCGTCACCCGCTCCAGCGCCGCCGCCGCCGCCGCCGCCTCTGTTCGATGCTGCGTTATATTTATATTAAATTACTTCTCTTCGCGGCAAGCGCCGGCGGGGAACACGCGGCCAACGAAAAAAAAAAAAGAGAGAAAATAGAAAAAGCGACACTTGTTACGTTTGCCCGCCATACCGCCGCAGCTGCTATTCTCCCTTCCTTCCCTCTTTACTTCCTTCTTTCCTACCTACTCCGCACACACGGCGGCCAGGCACGCAGAGAGCCGCGCGCGCCCGCCGCCTTCAGTCACCCCCAGCACACGCCAACACGCATGCACACTTCCGCTTCGCTCAGTCTGTCTTTGCGTGGGAGGCCATACGCTTCTCCATGATTGGCTCCACCACGAGCGCCAGGAAGAGCAGGAAGCAGAAGAAGCCGAAGGCGAACACCATGGTGACCAGGAGCGCGTCCTCGTAGCCGAGGGTCTCGTACACGAACTCCATCCCAGGCAGGTGCAGCACGTACTCCGCCAGGTCGCCGATCAGCGTCATCTTCTCCCCCGTCGCCTTGCCCTTCTCGACGTCGTCCAGGAAGGCGGCGAGGATCTCCTGCTGCTCGCCCCCCAGCCGCCACGGCAGCTGCGCCTTGATGGCCTCGAAGCGGGGGGCGTGGCGTCGCAGGCGGTACACCTTGTCCCGCCGCGGGTCAACCACGACCACCGCGGGGAGCTCCTCCGGCTCAATGTGGTAGCGCATGCGCCAGACGGAGGTGGAGCGGCCGTCGGCGTGCGCCAGCGAAATGTGGCGAAGCGGCTCGTGACCCTCCGCCGCGGCGGCGCGGGCCTCGTTGCGCGCCTGCACCACCGCCCGCAGGACAGGCATCATCGTGGTGTCGTTCTGCGCCAGCGGGCCGTCGGTGACGACGAGGCCCACGTAGTGGTGGTTGCGGCCGGAGATCACCGAGAAGAGCCCCGGCGTCATCTCCTCCACGGCGCGGAAGCCGTGACGCGTGACGAAGGCCTCGAAGGCCGGGTGCAGCGCGTACTCCCCCGCCCCCTGCGCGGCCCCCGCGCCCTTGCCGGGGTCCACGAGCCACGGGCCCTCCTCGTAGCACTGCGGCCGCCGGTACGCGTCGCTGGCGGCGAGAAACACCTCCCCGCCGGGGCCGGTGCCTTTGCAGCGACGCCCCGCCTCAACGACGGCGGCGTACGTCGCGCTGCCGCGCGCCTCCCAGTCATTCGGCACGTCATCCCCGTAGACGACGCCGAAGCGGATGTTGCCCAACGAGGCGACCGCGTCGACGGCGGCGTTCCACGGGGCGTCGCGAGCCTCCGCCTGTCGCGTGCCCGCGGCCGGTGTGCCCTTCGCCGGCACGTACACGAACATCGGCACCCGCCCATCCGCCATCTCCGTCTCCACCTGGCGAAATTGCAGCGGGTCGGAGACGATGTCGGCAAAGGAGCCCGCATCCACAGAGCGCTGCAGGTAGACGCCAAACTGCACGAAGTTTTCCATGCTGTAGCCGCCGTGGAAACGATGCCAGCGGCCCTGCTTGCCTGTCGTGTAAATGAACGTGGGGTACTCGTGGACGTCAAAGCGGGTGGCGAGCTCGCGGTGCTTCACCGCGTTCACCACGGCGAACCGCGCGTGCGGCACCCCGCTCTGGCGCAGCAGCCGGCTGGAGTTGGCAAACTGTGGCAGGAGCACCTTGCAGTGGGCGCACCACGGGGCGTAAAATAAAATAAACCACGGCCGCAACGGCGGCTTCCCCTCGCTCGGAAAGACGTGGGCGTCAAAGCCGTCGCCAGTCAGCTCCACCACTTCCTCCAGGGCGTCGGTGCCCAGGTCCTCGAGGCGCGCCTGCGACGGCACGGCGACGATGGAAGCCGTAACGACAAGCAGGAGCAGCAGAAGCCGACACGTGCACGCCCGCGAGGCCGCCATCGTCGTCGTCGTCGTCGTCGTCGTTAACATCAATGAGAGCCGCTGCCGTATGTTTCCTGCGGCGACCTGTGTGTATATGTATGTTTTGGAGAAAGAGGGAGAGAGTAGAAAAAAAAAGTGCACGTGAGTAAAGAAGACCCCTGTCGCCTAATCTTCTGCTGTGCCTGACCCACCCACCCCTTTACTTTTCGTTCTTCCTTTCCTCGCTAGCTGCGACCCCCACCACCCCTCTTCTTTTTTTCTTTTCCTCTTTGGCCTGCCTACTCCACGCCCGCTTTACTCAGGAACGCGGCAAAAACACGACACTGACGTCAGTAACGGGATCTATGCGCAAAAACAGAAATATGTGCTTGCATCGAGAGAGAGAGAGAGAGAGGAGGAGAGACAAAGAAAAGAAAAACGAAAAAA
>NW_021704368.1:5454-9709 GCF_003719485.1 Trypanosoma conorhini | reverse complement strand
AGAGAGAGAGGGAGAGGCAAAGAAAGAAAACAAAAAAAGGAAAGGAAAAAGAGGCACCGATGTCATGCGCCACGGTATGGGGGTGCGGCGGCTGCTTCTGCTGCCGGGGAGGGAATGGGCAGAGAGACGGGTGGAAAACGACAGGCGGCAGAGGCAGAGCCTGTGCGACGCGGCGGTGCGGGTGGTACTATACATGCGCAGCAGCGGCAGCAACGTGGGCTGGTACAACACGGGAGGGCCCCAAAAGGAGAACGAGGAATGCACAAAAGCAAAAAAAAGACTAAAAACTAAAAACACGGAGAAATGATCGCATCCACACCCGCGCCCTTCTCTCCACTCACGCACTCAAACAGACCTAATGTATACGTATATATAAATATATACGTGTGTGCGTGTGTGGGTCTACGCAGCGCGGCAGCCGCCTCACTTAGCATGACTCCCGTAGATGTTCTCCAGGTACTCCTTGTCGTCGAAGTAGCGCCGTAGACTCTCGCGAAGCGCCTCTGCAAAAGACGTTTTGGTCGTGAGTGAAAACAGCTTGACCGGCGCACACCGGGGCGGGGACGAGGACTGCGGTGCGAGGGCGTCCTGCGTCCCCCGCCGGCCCGCGCCCCGCGACAGCCGGAGCGTGGACAGCTGGTGGTACGTGCCGCCGAGGATGGAGGTCGGCTGCGCCAGCGGCGCACGTCCCTTGAAGGGCCGGTGGGGTTCAATGTCGCGGTAAAACAGCGCCAGCTGCGCCGGTGAGTGCTCGTGCAGCCCCTCCGGCGGCTCCCGCGCCAAGTGGGGCAACACCTCCAGCGCCACCTCCTCCCCGCGCAGCGCCCCGAGGTGGGGGGGCAAACCGGCCCGCGTGGGCCGCCGCGCCCCACGCCGCATGGAGGGTGGCCACAGCCCCGCGAATAACTCGGCCTCCGGCGGCGGTGGTGGCTGTACGATGGGGAGCACTTCTCCCTTGCCGCGCGGCGGACGCTGGGGCGGGGCGACGGGCAAAAACTCGGAGCCCTCGGACTCCGCCTCTTCCAACCACGCCGAGAAGAAGGAGCCGGATCTCTCCGCCTCCTCGCGGGCACGGCCCCGCTCCTCTCGTTGGCTCTCCGCGGCGGCAATGGCGGCGGCCCTCGCCCGCTCGCGCAGCAGCTTCTCCTGCCGCTCGCGGCGAAGGCGGGCGTACGCCGTCTCTGGTGGTCGCCGTTGCGGCAGCGCGCGCAGTGCGTCGAGAACACGCCCTCGCGCCGCGGCACTCACCCCAGCCGGCGGTGGCCCCTGCTCCCCAAACAAGATGTGTAGGAAGTCGGACTCCTTCATCTCCCCCGTCGCGTACCCGGCGCCCTCCAGCAGTCGCCGCAGCAGCTCCTCATTGAAGACGTTTTCGCTGAGTTGCAAGACATCCTCGTCTGAGAGGATGCCCCCACTAATGTAGATGCCCTTCGCTTGCAGACTTCGCACAATTTCATCACGCCGCTTACTGATCTCTTCCGCCGGCGTGAGCGCTGAGAGGCGGCGACGCTCCTCCTCTCGCTGCTTACGCTGCTCCAAACGCTCCTGCTGCCGTTCCGCCCGCTCCTGCCGACGCCGCGCCTGCTCCTGCCGACGCCGCGCCCGCTCCTGCTGCCGTTCCGCGAGCGACTTGGGCGTCAACTCATCGTCCGGTCGCGAGTAGAACGAACTCGACGCCGTGCCCCATGAGAACTCGTCACTTTCGCTCTCCTCGTCGCGTTTGTGCCCTTTTGCGTCTTCCCGCCCACGCGTTCGCCGCCTGCGACGGACACCGCCGGCTTCCACGGCCTCCTCCTCCTCCTCCTCCTCCTCCTCCTCCCCTTCTTCTTCTGCGCGAGAGACTCTGGCAGAGCCGCTGCGACGCCGACGGGCCCGCCCAGCGGAAGAAGCTCGCCGAAGCTGCGGCCCCGCCGAGGCGCGCGAACTCGCTGACGCGGAGAAGCCAGAGGCTTGCCGAGAGAGGCCAGAGGCGTGCTGGGAGAGGCGCTGCCCGTCCCTTCCCGACGTGCTGCGCCTGTACCGCTCGCGGCCGCTGCGGGCTTCGCCCACGAGGCGCCGCTCCCCCTCCAGCAGCTCCTCGGACTCGTAGCCCTCGTCCCCGCCTCCCTCTAAGCTGCCGCCGTGGTGGCGTTTCCGGCGTCGCCGGCGTGCGCTCTCTTCTTCCGAGGCCTCGCTGCGGTCAAGGGAGCCTGCACCCGCGCCAACCCCTTCCTTGCCTCCGCGGCGCGACCTTCTCCCTCGCCGCCCGCTCTTCCTCCTCGCCTCCGCCTCATCCCCCTCAATTTCCTCGTCATCGCCGCTGCGCCGGCGCGATTCGCTGCGCCGGCGCGAGTCGCTGCTGCCCCGGTACGACGATCTGTGCTTGTCCCGGTGCAGCCCGGAACCCTGCCGCTCCTCGGACCTCCACGAGGTCCGCGAGGAGCCCCGCGTCTTGTCGGCCGACCCCGGAAGGAGGGAACTGGCCGCGGTGGGGACCTCGCCGGCGGACGGCGGCCGCCGGAGGATCGGGATGCTCGGCTGGTACGAGGACCCCGAGATGGCGTACTCGCCGATGGACCACATCATGTGGTTGAACTCGGAGAGCAGGTACAGGCTCCTCTCCTCGTCGTCCATGAGCGAGAGGAGATCCTCCTGCTGGCGGGCCTCGGTGGTGGCGCGCAGCGCCTTGAGGAGGGCCAACTCCTCGTCGTCCCACTCGTGGGCAAACACCTCGCAGTAGAGCTCCATCAAGAACGCGGCGTGCTCCATCGGGTGCGAGGTGCTTGTCCAGTTGTCGGAGAGCTCCAGCATGGATTGCCAAAACTGGCCAAAGCTGATGTCGGGAAGGTCGGCGAGGGAGGTGTTGAAGTTGTTCACGTCTGAGGCGACCTTCGACTTCCCCGCGATCTCCGTCAGCTGCGCGAGGGTGTCCTCGCCGGGGCAATGGGAGACCTCGGAAGAGGACTCCAGGCCCTGCGAATCCTCCGCGAGGGCGTCCTCGTTGGCTCGGTTGCCGTAGAGCTCCGGTGCCCGCCCAAACGACAACCCGGCGGGGCTCTGGCTCAGCGTGGCATCCATGCGTAGGTCGAGAATGATGGAGTCCAGTATCTCCGCCTGCAGCGAGGAGGGCGGGAGCAAAACGCCTGCAATGCGGAGATGCAAGTAGACGTACTGCGAGGCGGTCATCCGTGTGGCGTACGTCGCATTGCCGCCCTCCAAGCTGACGGAAACGGAGGCCGACTTGTGGCCGAGGTCAAAGCGGGGGCTTAGCTCGACATCGCCCGGGGGCACCGTGATGCGCTCCCAGTAGCGGCAGATAACATCGTTCACGAACTCGTTCGACGCGATGGCCCACGTCGCAATACGACGAGGCTGCGAATTCCGCAGCATGACATCGTAGCAGGACGCCACCAGCTCCCAGTTGTTTCGCGCCAGCTGCTGCAGCGTGATCGGCTTCGCAAACTCCGCGGGTCCCTGCAACGACACACGCCGCGAGTAGCGGCGCCCCATCACGCTCCCACGCGCGGCCGTGGAGCCCGCGTGCAGGGACGTGTTCCCTGCCATGTCCTCGCCAAGCGGCCCTCGCTCCTCCTCGAGAGCGGCGCGCTGTTTGTTGTAGTACAGCCGCGCCGCCATCGACACGGCCGGGTGTCGCAGGGAGATGTTGCAGCGGTGCGTGAAGCTCGTCAGCCTGGGCCGCAGGATCAGCACGTGCTGCACGGCGTCCACCTCGGTCGTTGCCAGCTGCCTCCGCACCTCCGCCGGCACCGCCGTGCAGAAGCCGTGAAACAGTGACAGGACGAACGTCCTGTCAACCGTGTAGAGGTCGTAGTCGGCCTCGAGGGGGTTCAAGTCCATCGCGCCCAGAGTTGCTTCCTCCCCAAACTATCTCTCTCCCCAGTTCTCACGCAGGCGGGGGTGGCGACGACAAAGGAGGGGGGAGGGGGAAAAAAGGAGTAGGAGGCGGGGAGGGACAGAGCGTCAAGGTAGAGAATGTAGACGGCACAGCCGCAACGGCGCAAGGGCGAAGGAGAAGGAGAAGGAGAGAGCGAGATAGAAGTGGGCAACGCACACGCACACGCAAAAAAAAAAAAGAACAGGAAAGGGAGAGGGGAAAAGTGGGGAGAGGGAACAGCTCTGCGGTGTGTGTACAACCCCACAGAAGCAGCTTTGTACACAGACGCAGAAAAACAAAAACAAAAACAAAAAAAACACGACGACGACAATAGATATCTCTGTGCATTTTCGCTGCGCCAGTTTATGCCTTGTTTGACGT
>NW_021704368.1:0-4785 GCF_003719485.1 Trypanosoma conorhini | reverse complement strand
TTTTCTTTTTCTTTTTTTTCATTTTCTCTCCTCGCGTTCCCTTTTTTTTTATTACCTCCTTTTTTTTCATATATATATTTGTGTGCGTTTGTTTGTTTCTCTTAAGTCTCTGTGGGCAGTGCGGCTGTGGCGTGCGCGATGGGCGGGTTTTCGCCGGAGTCTCGGTCCGGGCGCACTTTTCCACCCCCCACCCACCCCCCTGCGCGGACGGCGCGCACAGCCGGCGCCGCGTTCAGGCGCGGCAGGAAGACGCGGAAGAAGAAAAAGAAACAAACGAAACGAAACGAAACGAAAACAACGACAACAACAACCGGGGTGCGGGGAATGGGCAGAAAGGGGAGAAACAAACTCCAAGCGCACAAAATAGATGTGTACGTGCGCAGGAGCACGGCAGGACACGTCGGTGCACGGAGAAGAGGAAAAGGGGAGTGGCCGAAAGCAGAAGAGCAGGAAGAAGAAGAAAAAAATCACGCAAAACGGCAAACCCAAAAAAATGGGACACACACACAGAAACAAATATATATATATGTATGCGGCGAGAGAGAGGGAGCGAGCGAGAATGCAGAAGAAATTGCAGACAACATAGAGAAAGGGGAGTGTGCCCCTCTGCCAGTCTCCGCGCGCGTCACTCCTCGCCTCGCATGTCGTCCGCCGGTTCACCCGCGCCACTGTCACAGAGGACGTCTGGGTCCGGCCGCCTGCTCGTTTGCCGCCGCCCCCCGCCGCTCATCGCGGCTGAGACTCCCTTCACCCTCCCCCAGCGACCCTTCCTTTTCTTCCTCCTGCCTGCCTGCCTGCCTGCAGCCCAGAAACCATCTCCTTGCTGCTTGATGCTACCTCCACGCCGTATTTTCTTGCGCACCTTCTCGGAGGCCGAGCGGTGCCCACACACACACGCACCTCCCTTTCATTCTGCGCCTTTGCCGGTGGGTGGTGGGACGCACCGCAAGGCCCAAAACACGCAAAAGCAGGCACCCTGCAGCTGTGGCGCGTTATCCGCCTCATCTCACAACGTCGCCCTTCACGCACTCCAGGGATTCCCCCGCCTCTCCTTCTGTGTGCCTGCGACGACGGCGCCGGTGGAGGGGGTGGGGGAAGGGAAGGGAGGGGATCCTCTGCTCTTCCTCCTCTTCTCTACTCAGCCCCCCGCCACACTCACACACACGCTCCTCCGCGTTACTGCGGCTGCAGTTGCCACGTCCCTTGTCTGCTTTCCCCCTGCTCTTTGCCGTTACTGTTATTGGACGGAACGGGGAGCAAGTCCCCGGCCGTCTTTGTTTTCTTTTTTGTTGTCTTTTTTTTCTTCTTGTAACTTCTTCTTTTCCCCCCGTTTTCGTTTCTCGTTCTGTGTGTGTCTCTCTCTCTCTCTTTTCGTTTCTTTCTATTTTTTTTCCTTATTTTGTTTTGTATTTCCGTTTCTCCTCCCCCCGCCCTGCAGTCATTTTCTTCACAGCCGCATTCCGCTTCTTTTTTCCTTCTTTCTTTTCTTGGTTTGGGTTTTTTTTTGTGTGCCTCTTTTTTCACCCCACACTTTTTTTTTGTCTTGATTTTGTTGTTTTTGTTGTGGCGCGCGTGAGGCGAGGCGGAGCGTAACTTCTGCCGCTGCGCCTCGCCCAACGCCGCCCTCATATCCTCCTCCTTCTTCTTCTTTACCATGCCGCTGCCGGCCCTCCCGCCCGCACACACGCACGCGCACACACACGCAGCCGCACGTACAGCCAAACAAACAAATCAGACTCCTGCCGCAGGCACCCACAGACACACACACACACACACATATATATATATATATATACACCTGTATCCGTGCGTAGATGTCTCAGTATTAACCTAGCACCAATAATACTATTAGTGCCCCAAGGCGCGGGCGCCTGCGCCTTTACATGGCGTACTGACGGGTCCAATCCATCGCCGTCTTGTTAAACGCGCCGCGGTCCGACTTGTACTGCCGGGCAATGTCGGGGACGAGCGGGTCGTCGGGGTTCGGGTCAGTCAGCAGCGAGCAGACGGAGAGCAGCACCTTCGAGATGGTCAGGGCGGGCGACCACTGGTCCTTCAGAATGTCCAGGCAGATGCCGCCGTTGTTGTTTATGTTCGGGTGGTAAATCTTCGTCGTGAACTGCAGCTTCGGCGGCTTGAACGGGTAGTCGGAGGGGAAGTGAATGTTGAGAAAGAAGAGGCCACCGGCGTACGGCGAGTCCTCCGGCCCTATGATGGTCGCCTTCCAGTTGAACAGGTCATTCTCGCTGATGGGGCCGCCGCTGGTGTTCGCCGGCGGGTCCCGCTCGAGGTCCTTCAGCTCCTTTTGGATGCGTCGAAGCGCCATGGGGGGGGGTTGTTGCTTGCTTCGCCTTGATTTGCTTTCCTTGCCGGCCCGCACGCACGCAGAGAGCGAAAACGGGAGAGAGAGAGAGAGAGAGGCGGGGCGTGGCGGGGAGCAACGATGCGTGGCGGCTGCGTCGCACGGCGGAGACAAAGCGAGAGAAGCAGCGGCGGCAACAGAAAATTCAAAAAAAAAAGAGGAAAAGAGACCAAAAAAAAAAAACTACTCACACTTAGATGAGGTGCGGCATCTCCAGTCATCCCCCGACGCCCGCCCCCTCCGCCTCCAAACACGGCGCTCAGGGGTTGTTGTCGCTTCGGGTTGGCTGCTTTGCTCCCCCCACCCCGCCCCTCGTTTGCGGGGGAAGAAGAAGCGAAAGCGGCATCACACACAGAGCGACAGTTACAGACACATTGATATACACACAAGTAAAGATTTATATACACATGTAAAGATATATATATATATACTGCACATTACAGACTGCACGTGAGTCAAGTAGAGAACGGGGGGAAGGCGGGCGCCACGCACCGCAGACACGCATGGCGGCAGAGGCGGACACGCCGATCGCGAGCGAAAATGGGAGGGGAAGAGGGGGAGAGAGAAGAGCGAGAGAGGGAAAGAGAAAGGTGCGCCAGGCATGAATCTGAACTTCATCCGTGGTCAAATGCATACCGAAGTTTGTGTTTTTTTTTCTTCTTCTTTAGGAGAAAACCGTTACCCGTTCTGCGCGTGCGTCGCCGCGCGCGGTAGAGGCAGCAAAATAAAAAAAATAACAATAAAAATATTGGCAATAAAACAATAAAATAATAAAATAATTAAACAAGCAAACAAAACGCTACCGATAAACACGTTAACGACAGAGTAAAAAGAAAAAGAAAACAAACACCAACGCAGGTGACACGCAGAAGCACGCACGGATATTTGTCTGCGAGTGTCCGCGTTGCTACGTGGTGTATACTCGCGGGACACGGATAGAAATCCCGCAGAAAAGCTGGTTCGGAATCGACCCCACAGACGCCGCCTTTTCCCCAACGTCCTCGCCCCAGACACGGATGCGGGCCTCGTCCTTCACCGCGGCCATGATGGCGCCAATGTCTTTGCCGACCTCCTCCGGGTAAACCACGACGGCGGTCATGTCCATGTTGACGCTGCCGTGCACGGTGCCTGCGATGGGGTCGGCGGCGCCGTCGGGCGTCACGGTGACGGCCATCCCCTTGTACTCGCGAATGAAGCCGTCGGCGTAACCGAGCGGCAGCATCACGACGACGGCGTCCGCCGAGGTGGGTTCCAAGCCGTAGCCCACGCCCTCGCCCCTCCGCACCGGGAAGTGGTGCAGAACTTTGGTGTAGAGGCAACTCGCGGGCTTCCCGGCCCACAGCCTCTGGTCGGTGACGCTGCGCGGGCCGTACAGCATGAGCCCCGGGCGCACGTACGTCTCCTCCAGCCCAATCCGCTGCTCCACGGCGCCTGAGTTACTCACCGACGTGGCCCGCACCTCCACCCCGCCGTCGCGCAGGAACTGCACTGCCCTCTTGAATGTATCATAGTGGGCCTGCGTCTCGGCACGCCGCGCCGCCGCCGCCGCCACGCTGAAGTGCTGCAGCAGGTGGTCCACCCCGCCCCGCTGCCGCAGCAGGGGCAGCACCTCCGCCAGCTCGTCCGGGCGCAGCCCCAGGCGGTTCATGCCGGTGTTCAGCTTCAGGCACAGCTTTGTGCCGTCGAACGCAGCGGAGGCGCAGAACGCCTTTAGTTGTGAGACGGTGGCCAAAACAGGCGTGAGCCGCGCCGCCGGCTGGTCGCCCTGCTCGTAGTAGCTCTGGCAGCCCTCGTTCATCACCTCGGTGTCGGAGAAGACGAAGATCTCGCTGCGGGGGTCTGTCGCTATGCACGGCTGAGTCGCGCGCAGCAGCAGCGCCTCGCCCAGCGAGGCCACGCCGAAGTTGCGTACCCCACACGCGTCGTGGAGGTACCGGGAGACAGTCTCCATGCCGTGCCCGTAGGCGTTGCCCTTCACCATCGCGATCACTTCCGCCGCGCCAGCGAGGCGCCGCACGCATTCGACATTATCGGCGATGTTCCGCAGACTGACCTCGAGGTACGTTGAGTGACGCATGACGATTGCCAGGAAGGGACAACAAACAGGCAAAAAAAAAAGAAGAAAACGGCAAATAAATATGAACTGTGGTGTGTAAAATATAAAATAAAAAGTAATAAGCACGAGAAAGAAAATAAGCTGACGGCGCGGCCGCAAAAAACTCACACGCACAGTCGTAGACGCAGCGCTTCCCGCCGGTGCAGTCCAGAAACCCTTCTTGAACGGTCTGTCTGGTGCGTCGCCCTCTATTCTTGCGTGAGTGAGTGAAAGAGAGAGAGAGCAGAAAAAGAAAAAAAAGGAGCTTTGCAGTTATTCCCATCGTTGTTGTTGATGGCTTGTTTTTTTTTTAGCCAATCGCACATGA
>NW_021704401.1:0-21712 GCF_003719485.1 Trypanosoma conorhini | reverse complement strand
TGTTCTTGTTCGTTGTACTACTTGAACTTGACTTCTTGGCTTTTCTTGATCGGCTTTTCCTCAACACCGCCTTACCTTCGGTGAAAGGCTGCCTGCGTCCACACCTCGACTGGTTCCCTCTGATTCTGCATTTGCCGGCAGCACTGCAGGCGTCTGCTCATCGTTCCCTCTGCGGGCTGAGCTTTGCGGTGTCGTAACAATGCCTGCCTTCGCCGGCCCCACGCCACTGCCCGGCAGTGCGCTGCCAGCACTTAGCTGATGATCATCACCGTTTGGGTCTTTTGGTGTGTTACTTGTGCCCTCCTCCCGCCGTGGCTCCTGCGATGCCTCTTCCCCCCGCGCAACTCCGGCGGGAGCGTCTCCGAGGCACCCGGCGGCTGCGCACAGCAGCGGCAGCAGCAGCAGCATCAGTGTGAGGAGCGGCGCGGTGCGGCGTGGCCGGCGCATCGTTCGAGAAAAGTGCACGTGGGGTCTCCCTTCGAGCGGCAGTCGCGGTGGTGGCGGCGGCAGCACAGGCCCTCTCCGCGGGAGGAGAAAAAAGAGAGAGAAGCGACAAAAAAGGAGCAAACTACTGAGAACAAACAGCAAAACAAAACAAAAGCAGTCAAACGCGGTGCCAGCGGCGTGAGGCACCCAACACCTCGCGGGGAGAGAAAAGCAAATCAGGCACACCGCCGCGGTGCTCGAAAGTTCGACCCAGTGGGACCTTCCCGCCCCGCAGGTCGCCTGAACTTTCTTGGCTTTCGCCCATGCAATGCACCGCCACCTCTGCCCGTACGGTTCATCGCACTCCGGAACAGGGAGAAAAACAAAACAAAACAAAAAAAAAACGGTGGAAAATATGTATCACTTCCCGCTGACGAAGTGAGGACAAACAACCTCCAACACAGTGGGCGGAATTTTTCCCATATGCTGTTACGCACGCCTTTGTATTTACTCGTGCGCCGCTTGCAGTAGACATCTTTAAAGAGACAAAAATTTAAAACATATAATAGAGAGGAAAACTTAGTTTTTTTGTCACATTTTTTTCAGCATCAATAAAAACAAAAAAGAAAAGAAAAGAAAAGAAAGGTAGTTGTCAGTTGGAGAAATCTGTCTCCAAGGCGAACTCAAACCAATATATAACTGGCAGGCACATTGTACGTGCAACTTTTGCAAGGCGTGTTATCTGCCATTACCAATACATTAATATTAAAAGCGTGAACAGTACGAACACTGCAATTGATGAGTAAATTGAAAACAAGTTACTCATATCTTCAGCGGCACTGCGTGCCTCGGAGGCAAAGCAAACTTCAATGTAACTTGGGCACAGAATTATTCCCCCCGTGAAGAAGCCTCTTGGTGTAATATTGCCGCCTTCTGGGCATGCATGCCAGGTGCTATCACCATAGTATCGCACCTTCAACGTTTCATTCTCGCACAACACATCAGCACACACGTCGCCAATTGCACCAACAAAATCATGAAGCCCATCCGTTTTGAAACACCTTGCCAATGGGCCAACTCGGCTACCAGGCATAATCCTTGCTGAACCATCGAGGCACCGAGTGTTGAAATAATCTTCAATGTAAGGGCAGTAGTCCATCAAGTTGGAATAAGTACCGCCAATTTTGGGATTCGTAAAGTACCGAAACTGTGCAGGAAGAGCGTTTTGGTGGGTGTAAATAGCACAGTACCCCAGGGCCAGGCGATCCGAAGTGCACAACAAAGGATTGTCAGGCGAGGTACAAAACATTTCCGGATACTCGGTGACGCCGTTGGTCAGGCACTTCTGCGTCAGAAGATCACATCCAGAGTTTTTGCCCCATGCCATCGGCTCCGCCATCTCCCACTGCGCCCGGTAAAAGCCCATGTCCACAAAAGCAGCCATCGTCAGCGCCGTGTAGTAGCCGACTCCGGCGATGCCTGCCATCAGCTCGTCCTTTGCATTGCGTCTTTTCCAGTGCGACAATGCCGTTCCACCCCCACCCTCGTCCTCCAGCTCCATTCCAGGGGCAGTCGTGCAGTTGTATTGCTTACGAGTCACTTCCAGTACATTCGGTGAGGACACAAATAACACAGCGTTTGGTTTTCCACGTACCCCAGATGCCGTATGTACCATACTGTGGCGTCGCATCATGCCAGCAAAAAATCCAAGCGTATGTGCGACCTCATGCGTGAAAACACGAATACTATACTCTGTGTCACTTATAGACTTGGTAGGAAAGTTTATCACACCAACAACCGGACGTCCATTCATGAGCAAAGAGCATGTAAGAGCCCACGCAAGAACCGAACCTCCTGATGGACCAGTGGCGGCGTACAAATACATATCCGCGCCAAACACACCCGTTGTGTGGTGGGAGCTGGGCACTGTAAACTCACTGCATATACCAAATGTGTAGATTGGAATAACTATTCCGTTTTCCAGTGGTTCAACGAGGAGTCGATCCATGTGCATCTTGATCGCTTGGGGGATAACCTTATTCACCAAGATGGACCTTTTTTCCGGTGTAAAAATATCATAATTCTCACACACAAGGGTGCCTCCAGTGAAGTCCGGACGCGACTCTCCCGCGGCGATGCAGTACTTCGAAGGATTGCTTAGGTCCTCCGTGAACACCATTATACGGATAGGTGCCCATCCTTTTACAGAGGCAGTAAAGAACTGCGCCATACCGCGGTCCCGATTTGGCAGCTCCAGCTCGACCACTGTCGTCAGGGGCCCAGACTTATTCGCGAGTTCATCGACGATGCAGCGCCGCTCAGCATGGACGAGACCCACATTGGCACAGCAGAGGAGCAGCAGAATGGCTTGAAAAGCGTGTCCCATCCTTGAGTAGTCTTTTGGTCCCTGGGCTTGCAACATCACAAGTTCACTGCCTGTATGTTGGGAGAATATATTATCTAGCTATACAAAAAAAAATGTACAGGTGGGATAATTGCGCTAGACTCGATAATATACGGCAACAGTAAGTTATGACATCTGTTAAAAAAAATAGACGGAGCACAATGGTAAAGGGCCAGCTTGGCGTCCTTTTCATGCTAAAGCGTTTGGACTTCATGAACGCAACGTTCATTCATTTTAGGGCGATTGACGAAATAATCCACGCGGATGCAGTGATGGGGCTCAAACTCTTTAGTTATTTCCCCTTTCTGCCGTGCTTGACATCCGTACGAAGAGGTCACCTCGGTCGCCAGTAGCTCCCTCCTTACTGCAAAACTTTTCCCCACGGTCACTTTCTTTTGCCGATGGCATCGCACCTCATTTTTTCCCCCCTTTTGCTTGCTGATCCAATTTTTGTGAAGACAACTATTGAAGTTTCTCACGTCTTTGCCTTGATCGAGTATACCAAATTTATATGTAGATAGACCGCACCTTCGTCGGTGTGTGTGCGTGTGTGAATCACCTTGTTTTCCTCCGGAGGAATGTTAAGGCGTTGGGGGGACAAACACCACCACCGCATTCGAAAAGCCACACTCTCTGAGGCCCACACTACCTCCATTGCTCTGAAGTTCATAGATTTCCTCTAGGCCGCAACACTGAGTATCACACATCGCGAGTGAGTGTAGGGCGCCCTTAGCAATCGCCAATCCAAACAAATAAAAACTCAACAGGCGACACACTCCCTCCTGCAACCGTCCATAATTTCTGAGAGTTTACAAAATAAAGCTGATAAAAAAAAGATCTCAGATATCCGGGTTTCTAAAACAAAAATAATAATAATAATAATAAAGCAAGAATGATGGGCGTATACATCAAAAGCAAATTGCTCAGCCACTTCGATGCCCAGCTTCTTCTCCTACGGCCTTAAGACCCCCTAACAAGCCATTACCTTTCCAAGCACTGGATAAGGCAATTCCAGGAAATGTTTCTTGATTCGCTATTTCTTCGATTGATGACGTCGGTGACAATATCACGGAGCCGTTGAAAGCGCGTAAGCTTTCGGTTCACTTCAGCCTCTTCAAGGGGTGAAATCTTTGTGGGATATAAAGTACCAGGACCATATGAATACAGGAAATCCACATAGTCGTAGTAAGTGTCATTCAATGGAAGCGAGTTTTTAAAACGGCACCAATGCAGGTGAAACGGTGAGCCCACCTCACCAAGTCCCACCATTTCAGCGTGTACAAAGGATCGAACCCCTCCACTTGGCGGCGGACCTTCTATACTTGAGTAGAGAGAATTGACAACCAATTCTTCAAACGTTTTTAACCTTTTCCAATCCCTAAAACACTCCCGGCGAAGTAAAACGGCACCGCGACTTGGCATCTGCAGACGGAGCGAAGCAAGAAGATGTGTCGACGCGGAAAATTGTTCCTTCAATAACCTCATGTAAGACTGAAGAGATTCCATCTCCTTCATCATGGATCCGGCCCGCCTCCTCAAGTTTGAACAAGCTGCGCCACTGTCAATGTTCGACTCGTCTATCTCGTTATGCACGGTTCGTACAAATGACAATCCAGAAGAAAATCCTCGCCCACTGAGCTCGTTTGTGCTCTCGCGGTGCATAAACACTCTCGATTGTGCTTCCGGTCTTTGCTCTAAACGGTGAACAAATGCAACTCTATTAGAAGTAGAGCTAACTTCTACATAGTTTGTCTCTATTACAGGCAAAGGAGTTCGCTGCAACAGGATTTTCTGAATCTCACGAAGTGGAAGGCGGCTATAAGCATACATCGCAGTGGCCGGGTTGTCAGCGAGAAGGGCTCTCCACAGTGAAAGTGAGTTTGCTTCCTCCCTCCAAATTCGGCAAACACCCGCACAAACAATTAGGTCCTTCGCGGGCAAAAAAGGAATCACATCCGCAACAAACGACGTCACAAACGGTCGGCGGTGGCGCCTCGCGGGCGGCGGCGGTGGCGCAGATGGCATCCCCCTCCCGGCACCAACGCGCGTCTTCGCGTATACGTGCAGGCGTTTTTTTTCCTTTTTATTTTCCTGCCCGCGCCTCTCCTCCCGGAAGGCGGGCTTGCTGAAAAAAAAGAAAAGAAGAAAAAAAAAGTGGAAGTAAAGGAAATGCGACGGGGGTGGCCGCGGCAAGTACGCAAAGGAACAAGCAACAGCAACAACAAACGAAAAAGAGAAGACGGGCGATAGCAGGCGGCGGCAGAAAAGGGCGGGGTCGCCTATGCGTCTTGCGCATGGCTGGAGCCGAACGGCTTTTCTTTTCTTTGGCTTCGCTCTCCTTGTTTGGTGGAGCTGCTGCTTCTCTTGGGGCGGGAGGCGGCGGCCGCGGCCCGCCCGCCGGCGCTTCCTTTCGTTCGTTCTTTCGTTCTTCCTTTTTTTTCTTGCTGTACCGCGTGCGTTTCGGTGTTTCTTTTAGTATTATTATTATTGATTTTTGTTTTTGCCCTTTTCTTGTTCTGCTTGTTGCTTTTTTTCTTTGGTGGTGCTTTATTCGAAGTTCCCCGTGGGAATGCCGTCGGATCAAAGGGAAGAGTTCTCCCGGTACATTTCCGAGATTGGCCGCGTGCAACGTCAGCAGGTTGCCGATCGGATAGAGGTATTAGCTCGACACCAAAGCCGTGCCTGGCATTATTTTATCGGATGTGTGACCTTTTCCACAGCAAGTGTGATGCTTGTATTTAAATTATGGGGCCCCCGTCACATCTTCAAAAACAGTATATACTACGCCAGGCCATTGCCGCCGGCCATAAGCATGGGTGTCGTACTTTACGGTGTGGTATATACCTGTCGCGGTATGCTTATGAGAAATCGCATTTGTATTATGATGGAGGATTACGAGTATGAACTGAAGCGCATCAACGCACATCACTGTGAAGAAGGTGTTACACAGCTTGCATGGTTGCAATTTGTAACGGACCAATTGAAACAAGGTGCGGAATATCGCTTTGATTTCAAGAAACTTAGGCAAATGTAACTTGTGTTTTTTTCTTTTGCAACTCTTTGGGGACAGTTCATGAAGCTTCTGGAGGAAGACAGGATTACTTTGATTTAAAAAAAATACCAGTTACACAATTTCTGTGCTTTATTTCAGTATCTATGTGTGTGTGTTTTGGCCTTTTTTTCAAAAAATTTTTTTAAAATAAAAAATACCTTAATTAATAATCACAAGAATGATAGTAGAGGACAATGGACCTACAGCACGAAAGTAGTGTTACGCTTCGATTTGAGAGGGTCATCGCATATTTTTTGGATGGAATTCCCAGGCCCTTTCTCCAAATTGTTTCAGGTTTGGGCTATGGTGTGACGTTTGACTTTTGTTCAGTGGGGGTTACACCAGACTACACTGGCCTAACCGAATCAGCCTACTTTCCCGAGCTTCGAGAAAGTCAGTTGTTTGATCCCCTGTGCTCACGGTATTGTAATTCCTCAACACCTAGTTCGAGGATTGGATGCCATTATTCGCCATATATTGGGACATTTCGTTTCAATGGAAAAGGGGTGTATTTCAAAAAAGAAGAATCTGGTTTTAAGCAACGCATTGTGAGGTTTCCCACTGAAACTTGCGAAGAAAGGGGTACGATGTCATCAAAATCGGATCGGGATTTGCGCGCCTCGTTATTTATTGATTTTTATGAGAAAATTGCGGAAAAGCATTTAGTTCATGACAGAGGAAGTCTAAGACGTATTGTTATTTTGGCAACGCAAGGTATGACTGCAGAATACAAGAGTGCTGTTGAACAAGTGGTGGCTGAGATCAAGCGACTTTACATTAGGGCCTGCGGTCAATCCATGTATCAATACATGAATGAAAATATACAATTTCGTCGAATTATATCATCATTATGCTTAGGTGAGACCGAAAATTTATCTGTGACTTCCAAAAAAGTGGTGACATCTGAGGATGCTCGTTTTGAACTAGCTTTGCAGTTTAAGTTATCTGTTACCCTTTTAAAAGAGTCATTACCATGGGGCAAGCGAACGCACCAGTTTTTCACACGTCTTCAAGATTTATGGGTAAATAGATTTGATAAACTGGCTATCTTTAATATTTCTACGAATCAATGGACAACAAGTGCTGATTCATTTCTAGCTCAACTTGGAAGCTCAATGCGGGCGGCGTTTACTCGGATAAGAGTTGAGTTTTATACACAGTTAGAAATGCTTTTGTTTAGCGGAATTCGGGGATCAAGACAGTTTATTTTCCTGGATTCCCAAATGCTAAATGGGAGCGATCTAAAACGCATATTTTTGGCTGTGCGTGTATTTCTTGTTAATGGAGTTAGAACTCTTGTTGTTGAAGCATTGCAGGATTTGGTACATTTTTTTACGGGCCTTGGAGATGATGTTATACCAATTTCAAGGGCACGTAAAACACCGCTGATCGAGGTTCAGCTTACGGTTAGTGACTCGGGTTTGCCGTGTTCACCTTCTTTTGCCTCGTTGCGTTTTGGTCTTGCTGATTTGTTGGATGAGTTGCTTGATAGTTTTAACAATCTTCCCACTCCAGAGGCTGTCATTATGCGAACTCTTGATTTTGAGAGGTGTACATTAAACTCGTTTGATGCCGATGAGTTGTCTTTAAAAGGCGTATTAATGAATTCTCTGGATGCCGCAGGGTCTAGGATTGAGGAGTTGACAAGAGAATATGCCCGTTTTGCAACTTTGCCACCAATAAATGGGGCGTACTTTAGTCGTGCCAACGAGACAAGTATTCAAAATCAGGTTCATTTACTTCGTGAAACTATTGGAAAGATTGCAAAAACTTCCCCAGATGTTGTGGTTTCTGGTTGTATTGCCATAAATTGTACAGAGGTGAAAAAATGGTATGTGGAACACTGGACAACATATTTGGAAAAATATTTGGCGGCACTAAAAAGTGATCTTCTTTCCTACATTACAACTGCTGTGGAGAACTACCGTTGCCAAAACGCATGTTTAAATAAGGAGCCCAAGACCGTTGAAGAGTTAGAAGAATTTTGCCGGGTTGTTGCTGAGACTGAAATTCTGTCAAATAAGGTTAAACAGAAGGATTGCAATCAGGTGATAGGATGGTTTAATTGCTTAGAAATTCTTCAAATACCGGTGGAAAACCAACTTTATGCTATTGCATTGGAGTTGATGCGGTGCCCAAATGAGTTGATGCAGCTAGCTTCAGAATCGCTTGAAATATGTACAAAAAGCAAGCCATTTATCATAGAAAAATTAGGCGAATTTAGAAACAGTATACGAAGATACGTGCAAATGATAAGCGATGGAGTAGATGAGCTCCTGAGTTTATTTAACCTTGACGTATGCGATATCGCCGCTCAAACATGCGAAGAACTTCGGGTTATTGTTGATAAAGTTCTAAAGGGAATTGAACACATAAAATATTGTGAGAAAGCACTGGAAATTGAAAGCGTGGATTCTTTTGAAGATTTTTTCCCTATATTACGCATTTTTGACGTATTAGAACAATTTTGGGATGCCGTTTTTGAATCAACTGCAGTTCGAGAATATTACAACCAACCCATCAATATGTTGAATGCCACAAAAATGATTGACTATGTCCAGCGTTGTCGACGTCTTCTTCACAGTTCTACGCGTGGTCTTCGGGCCTATCCAGGATTGGTGCGGCTTGGTCGTCAACAAGAGCACGTATTAGCTGAGTTTGAATCTCTGGAAGGGATTCTCATATGTATTACAGCACCAGGACTTCGCAAAAATCACTGGAAAGAAATCTCACGTATTATTGGAAAGGATGTAAATACTAAAATACAAATAGACTCTAGTTCTCCGTTGCAGTTAATACTAGAATCTAGGATTCAATCCCACTTTGATGAATTGAAGCAAATAGTGGATCCAGCTACCGTTGATTTTGAAACCGAAGCCTCTTTGGAGCGAATGAAAAGTGAAGCAAAAAGGACCCGCTTTGTCTTTAATGTGATTGAAGGAACAGAGGGTGTTTTTGCTTTATCTCCTTTATGCAGAGATTCTATATCTTCTCAATTAGAAACCTTTCTACTTGATTTAAGAATGCTACGTCAGCAGGTTTCTGTAAGCCAATATGTGGTTAATTCTATCAATGAATGGGAGTTAGCCGTTGAAAGAATGCGAACCACGTTATCTAATTGGACTGAAATTGAATATGAATGGCTGGAAGCAATGTATTTTGGCATGACGCTGGATGCGATAGCAGAAGGTGAGACCCCTGCCCTTGGAGGACGCGAATGGAAATTTTTGCATGAGAAGATAGGCTCAGTAAATGGTATTTTCAGTGTTTTGTCGACGGCTTTGCAGAAAACTCAATATACCCTTTTTACCGCCATGATACAAGAGAATATCCAGGAACAACTTACTTTGGCGTCTACTATTTTGAGTGATATTCGAAAAGTAGTTATGGGTTTATTAGATGCAAAGCGAGAGTCTTTTCCTAGGTTCTATTTTCTCAGTGACGGAGAGCTGAGTTCTTTTGTTTCCGTGCTTGATAACACACGACTGACGCAATTACTTTCAAAAATGTACAGTCGTGTTTGTGATGTTGGAGTTGAGAGAAATGCAGTGACTACATTCATCACAGCAGATGGTGCCATACTTAAGGCGGAAGAGCCAATTAAGTTATCTGCCATTCCTATTGATCGATGGATGAAGACATTTGAAGCGACCCTGCGTTCCTCCTTACTCCACGAATTACAGGCGTGTGTCGAAAGCCACTATCATGTCGACGCCATGAATTGGTTGCGTGGTTCTTGTGTACAAATAGCCCATCTGGCTCTTCGCATTATTCATAACCGAGATTTACTTGAGGCTTTATCGCTTGCAGGTGGTATGGGTGTTAGTTCGTATGCGACACGCTTAAAGGATCTTATGGAAGAGTATTTACGACTCGCAGCCGCACCCATGGAAAGTGGTGAACGGAAGCTTGTTTCTAGTGTCATTACCTTCTTTTTATGTTCCAGACGAGAAGTTCAATTGGCCATAAAAGCAGGTATTCAGACAAAGGAGGATCTTAACAAAACTGCCATGATACACACCTTCATGGAAAATGATAAAATTTATGTTGAAACTTTAGGTTTTCGACTCCCGTATGGCATGGAGTTTTTGGGGAACTACACGATCCCTGTGTTAGCCCCAGAATACATTGAACGCGGACTGTACTCTGTTTTCGTGTCGTTTGCAGCTTCATCTGTGCCGATTATCATTGGGGCACCGGCACGGGCCCCGTCGTCTCAATATTGTGCCGAATTCTTGGGTCGTTTTTGGTGGTGTCTTCAGTGCCATCCGACGCTTACGTTGGAAGGGATCCTGCAGGGTTTACGTGGGGCCTTGGGTGTGGGTGCCATATTTTGTCTAAAAGACATTGACCTTCTTGCGAGACACCTTGTTTTTCCCATTACTAATCTACTTCGGAGCATTGAGGCTGCATCTCAGTTGGAAAAGCGGCCGAGCGATGGAGGCTTTGACAAAATTGCACTTGAAGCGGATGGCACAACGAAGTACGTCCAAAAAGACCCCTGCTTTCAGATGGTTCTTACAACGACGACCATAGATAAAATCCCGACGAGTCTTTCCCTCACATTTCGCCCTATCCACGTGATACCCGTAGACCTCACTGTGGTTACCCAACTTTCACTTTATGTGCTTGGAGTTTCAAAGTGGATGACGCTAGGTCAAGGACTGGCCTTGATGTACGCGCAACTTATTGAGTTTTCTCCTACAATCTTTACCACCAGCAATTTACTTGCCGTAACACGTGCTGCCATGGAGCTTAGCAAAGGAGCAGTTATTGTACGATTTTGTATATCATTTTTACACCAATTTTGGCAGGCAATTGAGTCCAATGAACCTTTACAAAAGCTGGTGGAGTGGAACATGCTGCATACGCTTGGTGTTTCACAGGATTCATGGGTCGATGCATTGGTTCAAGTGGAAGCAGCCTCAGGATTTGAGGCTCTACTGGATCGCTTTACCCGCTTCATGACAGTGAATCCTAACGTCGTGCTAGTAGGACCAGACTACTCTGGTAAGACACGACTTTGGAGGCGTTGGGTCGGTGATTTACACCACGCTGTCATTTCCTTTCGCTTGGTGAATTGCACGGAAATTTACGGTGATGCGTGTCGGCCCGGGTTGCTTAGCGCCATAGCCAAACATTGGGACCCGTTGGTAACGCATGCTGTCGTTATCGAGGATGCAGATTTTTCACAGGTGTCTATTGTCTTTGATGCTCCGGCTTTTGCGCGAGTGCGGCCGTATTCGGGGCCAGATTTTATAAAAGGCCCCGCGGCGCGCCTCATTGCGGTGACGCCAGAACTTAACACAGCCAACCCTCGTGTGATCGCCGATTTCTCCCTTTTTGCTGTGCCAGCGCCAACGCGTTGGAAGACGTTCTTTAGGGAGCTTCTTGCCACCCCGCCAAGCTATCATGCGGGTGTGGCATATGCTGTTATGATAACTCTGATTGACTACATCCTTGATACGCGTCACACGGTTAAGCGGGCGCCGGTGTCGTATGAAAATCTCTTTGCTGTGGCTTCCAGGTGCTCCCAGCTGTATAAAAAGTGGTACTCGTATGCCAAGTCACGTTGCGTGAGCCGCGAGGAATGGATTACGGATCGGGCTTTCGCACTGCAGTGTGCTGTTTTTGCGGTCTGCTGGTCCCTCGGGTGGCGCCTACCTGCGGAGGAGCGTCAGGTGCTACAAACCGTCCTTGAAAAGTCCCAGTTGAAGCTAAGCAGAGTAGCCAAGGAGATTGGTTTCACGGAAGATGTGTTGCCACCACTGGAGGATGATGTTTTGCTTTACATTGCGACGCCCGTTGGCTGGCGAAAGATAGATAACGCGGCAACAACCACGGCCGAGGCTGGATTTGCGCCCATGTGGACGCGGAAATGGGATGGCGTGGGTACTTACCAGCGTACATGGTCGCAGTTTTTTCCATTTCCCTCGCGCGAGACAACCCTGACCGCGTTGGAGTATTTGATTGACGCCGGCCAGTCGGTGTTAATTGTCGGAGGCCAGGGGCAGGGTAAGTCGGCTATACTGCGTCAAATGGGAAGTAACCGGTGGTGGGTGCATCAGCTTGTCTGTAACAGCACCGCATGCAGGCCGCTTGAGATTACGGAGGCTTTGCAATGCAGGATGACTTTGCGTCAGTCCAAGAGTTATGGACCCTCCATTGGACGAAAGCTGGTTCTCTGTGTCGACGATGTAAGTCTAGCTGGGAAAAATAGCTCCTCACCGGTGATGCATCTCTTTTCCTTCATTAATCGCTTTTCTGCGATTTGCACACTTTCGCGTGGGTATATTCCCATCGACGATCTTGTCTGTGTAGGGACGGCGGCGCCAGACGCCTCCTTCGACGTGGCGGTGGAGAACGCCGTGGTGCAACTGCGACTACCGGAGCTCGAGGATGCCGAGGTTGTGGGGGCGGTGGAAAAGCTTTTTGAGGCCGTCTGCGCGGAGAGGCGCGGGGTGACTGTTTCCACCGACATCAGTGCATTTCTTGCCGCCGCCCAGTTGACTGCCATACGGCTGATGCCCACGGAGCTGGGGGGTGCGCAGGCAAGCGAGGGCGGCGTTGTCGCCTTGCCGATGCACCAAGGCGAGGAGGGCGTGCCTCAGCAGCAGGCGTGCGACAGCAGTTTTGCGTTTAATTTGACCAACAAGGCCCGCACCTCGTACTTGCACCTATTCCTCAAAATATCTGACCGAGCCCTGCGCTTTCTTGCCAACTCCTGGGATGACCCCGGGACGGCAAAGATCATCCTTAACGCCGTGTATGCCTTTTACGCAAACATGATTGACGACAACGAGCGACAGCGGGGGTTTGAGTCGGAGCTAACGGAACTGGCTAGCACCCGCTTGAAAAATTGCTTTGGGAACGAACGAGTCTCCCTCGGTGTCTTGCAGGAGGAGACTGCGGTGGAGGAGAAGGAGGGGGGGACGGATCTGCCGCCCTGCACCAGCGGGGTGGTGCAAGAGTGGCTGCGGGCGTACGAAGAGGCCCTGCAGTCCAACGCCATTGAGGAGCCGCCTAACGTCGACACGGGCGGAATTATTCTCTTTTCTCCACCTTCCTTGCTCCAGCGGAGGATGCCCGCAAATCTTCCGGGCATACTGGTGGCTCCACGTCTCTCGCACGCCAATTACACCTCACAGTGGACCTCAAGGTTAATATCGGCCCTGCATCAGTACCTGCGACAGCAGCAGACGCACGTGGCGCTTGTTGGAAGGTACGATAATGGCATCCGCCGCGCCCTGCGTGTGTGGGGTTCGTCGGTGCGCACCCACGTCGCATTTCTTCGTGATAACTACGCCAACGATGACGCGGATGGGCGGTTCAAGAAGGATCTCATGGAAATCATCCAACACATCTGCAGAAATGAGGGCAGGTTGGTTGTGTTTGTGCCGAACTGCGTCTTGGGGCTCGCGTGGCCGATGGGTTCGCTGGACGCCATCGTGCGGAGCGGTGACGTCACGCAGCTCTTTACGTTGGAGGGTCTATTGTTCCTCCTGCACGGCAGGCGGGGTGTGCGGCGGGGCTCCGGTGGACTAACACCGGCCGAGTATTCTGAGCTCACGCAGCGCATCTGCAAACGGCTGTGTATTGTGACGCACATACTGAGTTACGGAGAGCTGAAGCGCCTCGGCGACACGATTCCCCTAATTTCCTCTATGATTCCCGTCTCCTTGCGGGCGCCGGAAATGCTGTGGGGGCTCGTGCACGCCCTCTTGCAAACGGAGGAGGCGAATCGTCAGGTGATGTACGAGGCTGTGGTGCAGGGCGGCAATCTTGGTCGCACCGTCCAGCCGCTGCCGCTGGGCCCGCTGGAGTTGGCCGGGCGGCCGCTGACGCAGCTGCTCTGCGACGTCTTTGATGTCATGAAGACGGAGCTCAGCCTGGGCGTGGAGCAGCTGCTGGAGTTTGGGTTCCAGACGCAGCGGCTGCGCTACTTCCTCGAGCGCCTCCGACGCGAGTCTGCCCAGTCGCGGCACATCACCGAACTGCCCACCGCCATCCGTGCCAAGATGCGGGAGTACAAGGAAAACATTGAGCAGAAGTCGGAGTCGGTGAAGGCGGCGATTCAGCGGCAGATCAAGAAGCTTCGCGCCCGCGCCAAGAGCGAGGAGGAGCGCATGCTGCGTCATCAAAACGCGGCCGCCCATTTTCGCCACGAGGCCGAGCAGATCGGGGCGCTTATCATGCGGGAGGAGGGAGGCATTCAAACCCAAACAGGGAACATGACCTCGACGCTCACCACAATGGGGTCTCGCCTAGCCGCCGTGAAGGTTTCCCAGATTAAGCAGTTTGCCAAGCTGCCACACCCGCCAAAAGGCCTGCTGCTGATGCGGGCGGTTTGCAAGGTTATTGGTGAGGAACTGCGTGCGACGAGTGGAAAGGGAATGTGGGAGCTCGGCAAGGCCATCGTCACCTCCCCAAAGTTCATTCCGAGGTTGCTGGCGGTGGCGCCTGGCACGATGAAGTATGAGACCTTCGCACAGCTGCATACATCCCTGCGGGAGGTGCGTTATGCTGAAATTTCTCCGTTTGCCGGCGCGATTGCGGATTACCTTCTGGCTCTCATGGAGTCGACGCGCCTTGGCGAGATGGTGAAGGAGACAAATAGGAGGCTGGGGGAGATGCGTCTGGACTACTCCGACTCCCTCAGCAAAGCAGACGCGGCGGAGCGGCGGGCGCAGCGGACCTCGGCAAGGCTAGAGGACGACCGTGCGGAGGTGACTCGTCTGCTGAGGCGCTCGGAGGACATGGATGCGATGAAGAACGATGGCATTCGGCGTCAACACGCCCTCGGACAGCTCTACGACATCGTGGATGGGTTCAGTGCCTTCCACTCCCCGGAGGAAACAGCCGCGCGAGAGACATTTGCCGAAAAGGGAGAGGGCTCTGTCATCATGGTTGCCGCCCATCGTGCCTTTTTCGCCATGCTCCCAATGGAGCAGCAGACACGACGATTTCGTCAGCTGCAGTCCCTCCTGAGTGCCTGGGGCATCGCGGCCCCCACCGACCTTGAGGATCCTATGGTAGCCTTGCTGTTCCGCAGCATAAACGACATCACCGATGACGCGCTAGTGTCGACGTGTTCTACCAGTGAACGGCTCTGCGTGGGCACGCTACTGCAAAGGGTGTATTTTCGCTGGCCCTTCTTTGCCGGGGTGAGTCCGACGTTTGAGAGTGTGTTGCAGCACTACCTTAAAATTATGTGCGGTGGATGCGTCGTGACGTCGGCGCTAAGCAAGGACTTTACGAAACAGTTGCTGGAGGCGGCAACGCAGGGCGATGGATTGTTGATCTGTGACGCCTCTGCGTCCTTTGTGCTGCATGAGCTGCGCCCCCTGCTGGCGCTTCAGCCAACCCTGCGGGAGGCGATGGTACACAAGCAGCTGGCAAGGGTCTCTCTCTACGGCGAAAACGTGGAGGTGAAGTCGTCCTTTTACGTAGTGTGCGTCTCCCCGGCCACGGTGGCGTGTGACAGGCAGGGCAATCTGGTGGCGCGCTTCATGAGCATCACGAACTTCTTCCTCACCCCCGACGTGGGCAACCTGGTGCAGACGACGCTGCTGCAGAGTCCGCTCACCCGAAACGCGGTGGAGGAGAAATACTTTGGGAGCACGCCCGGCGATGACGAACACCCCATCGAGGCCTTCAGTGAAGCCTTGCACGAGGCGAGTGCGCTGCTCTGCGAGGACCTTGACTTTCTAACAGGCGACGGCAGAAGTAAGATTGAACGCCTTGGTGTGCTTGTCAAGGACCTAAACGGCTACCACGTGCGGGTGCTGCGTGCAGAATCACACCACCAAACGAGGAAGAAGCGACTGCAGGAGTCATGGAGGAGTATTAGGCAAGCCATCTGCTCCGTCGAGCGCTCGCTGAGCGTGATTGAGGCGGGAATTCTCGGCAGGCGCTGGGAAGCGCGTAAACTGGAGCCCTTTATTCTAAGCGCATCGGAGCTAATGCGACCCTATCAGTCACGCATCGCACCCAACTCCTTTGAGATGCTTGCCGAGTCGCACAAGGAGTTCTACGCTACGGTCAATTTTCTGGATAGGGTGGTGCAGGTGCTGGGAGGCGGCTGGCCGTGCGAGTTTCGTGGAATTTTCGCTTGGTATGTCCTCTCAGGTGTGATCGTTCACTGCGATTTTCTTCTGCGGCTGCGTGGGCAGTTATACTCCCCGCTGACCACTCTGCTCAACGCGGAGCAGTACAAGGTTCTGCATTGCCTGTTGGACCGCGGCAACAGGGTCGTGGATGAAGCGTACGTGCGTGACGCGTACGCGGCGTCCTCTGACGCCCTGCTCAAAGGCGTCGTCAGCGATCTTGCGTCCTTCACCGGCGACCTTGCGGATTTTCGTTTGTGGGCCGGGGGCGACGGGACGCGCGGGGGGGAGGAGATGGTTCGCCATTTCTTCTACTGCTGGGCGAAGTTAAACTACACGTCATGCGACTTGGTCGCCTCGCGCCTTTACAACGCCTTTCTCTTCGCCGTCAAGGAGCAGAGTAGTGAGGGGGAGAGTGAGGTGAGTACGTTGTACGACTACGTGGGGAACGTGCCCGCGGCGGTGCACTCCCCCGGGGAGTGGCTGCGGTTCAGCCTCGGCGCCTGCCTGCCACTCTGCCTGGTCTCGACGAGTGTGCAGCACATCACCGGGCACTACGAGCGCTACTTCAAGGCGGCGAAGTTGTCCTGCCACCACTGCCGTGTTTCGACGCCGGAGGACGTGGATCAGCTGATGGAGACGGTCTCCGTCTGCTTCCGCACCCGTCCAGCGGATCAGGGGCACTGCGTCATGGCCGTCTTGGCAGTCCCTGAGGCCGCCTCCGAGCAGGCGGCGTTCATCCAGGCCCTCTCCACATATCTCTCACGCTACTGCCGCTACGGCGTTTGGGACGCGGTACGGAGCGGAACTGCGGAGCGTTTCCCAGTGCTTCTTTCTCTTGTCTTGTGGGGCTCTCCAAGCTGTGAAAAGGACCTGTACGGCGCAATGAGGCACAATAATGCGTGTGCGCAGATGCTGGAGGAGTGGTGTCTCACGCTGATGCACGAAGCATCCTTTGTTCGCTTCTATCTACTTTCCCTGCTGCAGGACGAAGGGGTTTTCCCGCCGTGGCATCGGGAGGGCACGACATTGATGCTTGAACGACCTGCTTCTTCCTCTGCCAGCGAAAAAAAGAGGAACTCCTCTGGGCGGGGCGGTAGTCGCGCGCCAGCGTGCGCTAAAATGTCAAACGTCATTGAACTGCATACGGGCCTTGTTAGTGGACAGATTGTGCTGCGCAGTTTGTGGCAGAAGAGCGCCTGTGGTGCTACCCTCCCCCCACTGTGGCACGCAACCGTTGACCGTGACGACCTCACGCTGCTCCTCCGCGTTATGGCGAAGTGGGTGAGAAACGAAAGAGCCATGGGGGTTGACATACGAAGGCGACGGTCGCTTCGATTGCTAGGTCGGCGGGATTCCAAACCCTCTACCGCGGACACTGTTTACTCCGGCTTGTCGCGATCGCCACAGGCCCTGCTAGAGAACGCGTTTAACAAGTTGGCGTTTGCGATCTATGCGGCTCGTATGACCACCTCCAGGTTTCGCACATGTGTGGTTGAGCTGCTGCGTCAGCGAGCATCCTTGATCGCGACTGAGGGAGGCTCTGGCAGGGAGGGAAGAAGCCTAAGCCTCAGTGTTGCCATTGAAGAGGCCTCCAAGGCCGGAACCTCAGAGACGGGCTTCCTTGCCGAACTTCGACATTCAGACGATGACTTCCATGTGCTCTGCGGGGACGAGCCGGCTTCATTGGCGTACCGCGACCTGATGGATGCCGCGCTGCAGAGACTCCTTTACGGCACCAGTGGCCCACCTGCGTTGGTCAAGGCGGAGAGCAGCGAGGAGTTGGCCCCGGCCACGGCGGAGCCAACGACGTCGGCCGAAGACTCTGAGCAGGCCCCGCGGGGGGAGATCATGCAGCTGCTCTTTCTCTGGGAAAAGGGTCACATGCAGGAGCTTCTCTCGGGGCTTAAGAAGAGGCAGGGTCAGAGTGCCGCGGTGTCTCGTGTGCAGGCGGCGATGCGGCAGCTAAGCAGTTGGGTGCCGGGAGAGACACTCACCGTGTGGTTACCCGCTCTGCAACATCCACGGCTGCTCCTTCACGCCTTTGCGTCGCGGGCACTGAGTAGAAGGGCAGATGATATCAGCAGCGTTGAAATGGTGTTGGTGTTGGCAAGGCGGTTTAGTCTCTTACACGACGACATTATTCTCGCCGGTGCGGCACCTTCGGAGCAGCTGGAGGAGGAGGTGCTCTTTCGCACAGACTGGGACGCAGCCCAGATGGCATGGAGAAAAGGCGCCGACGCAGCGGAGCAGGAGGAGGACATCGTCTTGGCTGTGAGGTTTCAAAAGAGTTTAAGTGGCGGCGCAGCGGAGGCGCCCCTTGACGTGCTGTGGGAGGTGCTGCCAGGCGAGAAGAAAATATATGGGCTTTCGCCGGTGGTCAGTCGCGGCAGCGGCGCCTTTCTGACGGAGACGTCGATGGGGAGCCCCTACAAGTTGCTGGAGGTGCGGTCCACCTGCCCCATGCCTGTGGTCTGCGCGTCTGCTGCCCCAACGGCGGCAACGGCGGGTGCGGGTGAGGTGGAGTGGGCTCTCCTCTTTGACATGCCGCTGCACGTCATCTGGCTGGGGAGCGACAGCCCGTCGAGGCGGCAAAAGTCAGTGGTGGGGGCGGCGGGGCAATCGACGCCGGGGACGGAGTTTTCGTCGACGCGGGCCTCGAGGAGGTCCATGGGGGAAGCGCCTTCGCCGTCTACTTTCGTCAACAGTTTGAGCTTTTTTGTGACGATTTCGTAGGCGACAGCGCGACGGCGCGGGCATCGTTGACGCAGCCACACGGCGTGCATGACGGTCATTTTTATTTTTATTGTTGCTGTTGTTGTTGTTGTTGCTTGAGAATGTGACGGGTGTGAGTGTAGGAGACGGGGTCGTGGAGCCTCTTCCGCATCCCCATGCTGGATGTAGAGACGACTAAGTGCTTGTAGCGAGGCGGCAAGAGCGGAGGGCGGCGGGTTTGGGGGTTGGGGAAAAAGGAGGGAGGAACCCCTTCTTTTCCTCCTCCTCCTCCTCCTCCTCCTCCTCCGCAAGCGTGTGGGGGCCTTGTATTCCTGCCTCTCCCGCTTGAACTTATTGCCACTTCATTGCTATTTTCGGTCTCCTTCCGTTGCGCTTCTGCAAATGACTTTGCACCCTCCCCCCTTCCCTCTACCCCCCGCCAAGAAGTAGAGGCAGACAGTGATATTAGTGAAGCAAGACAAGTTTCTTGTAGTCTGTGACTTCCCCTCCTCTCCGTTTAAGTCCCCCTTTTCTTTTGCGCGTGGGAAGAAAGCCCACACTTCAACAGCCCTTCTTTCCCTTGCTGGGGGAGTTTGCGTTTTTTTTTCTTCTTTTGCGTTTGCGGCGCTTCCGCCGGTGAATTCCGCCTCCTCCCCCCGCTCAACCCCCACCGCCGCTGCCGCTGCGGCGTCTCCAGAGAAATGGTGCCGCTCAAGGCGACCCTGCAGAAAATAGGACGTGACTTGTACGAGGCGGAGACGGCGGGAGATGCTGGCCGGGCGGTGCTGCGGGCGTTGCCAGAGTGGCTGCCGTGGGTGGGCGCCGGTGCCTGCATCACGGCGTACGTAGTGACGCTTCGTGTGAGGCTGTTTATTGCCCGCTGGCGCCGTGCGGCGCGGCGGCGGGTGGAGCGGAAATTCATGGCGCTAGGCTTCCTGCACGACTACGCCCAGCCGCCGGGGGACTCCTTCACGCTGGTGGGGGACGACGACGAGGACGAGGACGACGGCGACGGCGACGACACCGCCCTCACGATGGCCGACATTGAGGAGTTTCGCTGCAGCCTTGGCATCCGCTCCCCGCGCGACGACGACCTGCTGCTGCTGGTGGAGGAGATGCTGCTCGTAGACCCCATTCCCGACGGCTGGGTGCTGTACCGCACCTCCGCCGGCCTCGTGCGCTTCATGAACGTCAACACGCAGGAGCTCTTCTTCTTCCACCCCGGCAAACGGGAGGAGGAGCGGCACATACGCGCCGAGCTGAAGCGGCGCAACAGAGTCGTCATGGAGGCGAAGTTCAACTTCCTCGGCGGCGACGAGGAGAGTAGCCGCCGCTCGGTCAGCAATTCATCCTTTGCGCTGCGGAGGCAACGCATGAAGAAAACCAGTGGCACTTGCAATGCGTGTGGCGAGAGTGCCAATGGCGGCAAGGCGACTCTGAGCTTTAGCGACGACGACGACGACGACGAGGTGGACGGCAGGGATGAACAATCAACGTTTCGGCGACTGTTTCGCTACTTTGTCGAGCGTGAGGAGCGTAGGATTGAACGGGATGTAGAAAAGCAGCTTGGGATGGCGCCCGCCACCGGCAGCGGCTCTCTGGGGGCGCCGCAGGCGGAGAGTCGCAGCCTGCGCGTGCTTCCAGCGAACGTGGTTCACAGCGGCGCACACCTGAAGCGGGTCAGCGTCAGCTGACTCCTCTCCTCCCTCTCCACCGTGCGCTTCTACCACCGCTGTGTGATGGTGCTCTGCTGGCTCTGCTGGCGCCTCTTTAAGGCCCTCTTTGCAGATGTGTACCAACCACTGCAGCACCGTTTTAAACAGTTCCACCCGGCCGCGGAGGGGCCCTAGCTTCCTGTCGTGGAAAGCAGTGGAAGCGGGAGGACGAGAGTAAACCGAAAGTGATAGTAGAAAAACGAAGGAAAAAGAAAAGAGAAAACGAACAACAACAAAAGAAGGCGGGTGAGGGGGGTGAGGAAACAGGTCCGTAAAGCCCTAAATCCCCTCAACAATTCAAAAGGATGAGGAAACATGACCAACACCAACGCGGAAGCGGGGTGGGTGAGGCGGGAGAAAAGAAGCAAACAAGCACGTAAGGAGCCATCGGTGGAATGAGGGAGGCGTGCGAGAGGAGAGAGGGCAAGGCAGGGGCAGCGGAGATGCATCAACTGCGGCGAGCGTTGAGAATGAGTTGTGTGAATGAGGCGAACTCAAGGCCCCTGCCGTTGTGGCGGAGGTGGGGCTGGTGGTGAAAGTTGTGTCGCTGTGTGTGCGTCTGTGTGCGTCTGTGTGGACGTGCGGAGGGGTGAGTTACGTTCCTATTGCTTATATATATATATATGTGTGTGTGTGTGTGTGCGTGGACGAATACGCGGTCCTTGTCTTACGTGCTGCTGGCCTACTGGCTTGGGTTTTTCCTCCCCCCAACGAAGCGCCACCTGCTAGATCTTTTTTATTTGCTAACATCTTCACTTTTTTCCTCGTTTTTGCACTCCCGCGTTCCTCCTCCCTTTTTTTTTCTTCTTTACTCAACTGCCGCTCCCCCTCAAGCGCAGACTACGATGCCCGGCAAGGAAGTGAGGAAGGGCGCCAAGCCCGCCGCCAAGCCCGCCGCCAAGCCCGCCGCGAAGGCTGCCGCGAAGCCTGCCGCCAAGGCTGCGGCGCCCTACAAGAAGGAGAAGTCGGCGGCCCCCTCGCCCTTCGTGGCGCGGCCGAAGAACTTCGGCATTGGCCACGATGTCCCGTACGCCCGCGACCTTTCCCGCTTCATGCGGTGGCCCACGTTCGTGACGATGCAGCGGAAGAAGCGTGTGCTGCAGCGCCGTCTGAAGGTGCCGCCGGCGCTCCACCAGTTCACGAAGGTGCTCGACCGCTCCAGCCGCAACGAGCTGCTGAAGCTGGTGAAGAAGTACGCCCCCGAGACCCGCAAGTCCCGCAAGGAGCGTCTGTCGAAGGTGGCCGAGGAGAAGAAGAACAACCCGAAGAAGACGGTGTCGACGAAGGCCCCGCT
>NW_021704400.1:0-21752 GCF_003719485.1 Trypanosoma conorhini | reverse complement strand
ACGACTGCTGCCGCATCTCTTCGGCAATCACGGAATCCAACGCCGGGGTTTACTCCACGAGACTCCTTGCTCTTCCCGCCCTTCCCCGGGCCCATGAACTTCACCAACAATCAACGCAAGGCCCCAGTGAACTTCACCCAAAGAAATGCGTGCCTTCGTCACTGCTGACACGAGCAGATGTATTTTATTGTCCTTCACCACGGCCTTGGGGCCAGGCGGTAGTACACGGTAGCCCTCTTCTTCCGGTCGCTTGGTCACAAGCTGCGTCTTCCACGCTTTTCCTTCCCATGCGGCGTCCTCTTTCAACTTCACATCTGCCCCGTACGCACTGTACTTGGCCCAAATCCCGGGACGCGCGTTGCTGTCACCGCTGCCGTGTTCGCCGATGGCAAGGGCAACCATCACACCCTTCACGTCAAGAAGGGAGTGGCTGAGGAATGAGGAGACACTTCCGTAAAGAGAGCTACTTTCGCCCTCTTCTCCAGCAGCAAACACTGGAGTTTCCCCCGGTTTGAAGAGCTCAACCTCCCTCGACGTCTCCTGCGTCTTCGCAGCGTTGGTCTCAGCCCCACAGCCGCCGCAGCATATTAGCACGCAGCAAAGAAGCAGCAGCACCGCCGAGGAAAACAGACGCCGGGACATGTTGAGCCGTAGCCGCTCTCTCACCCTCTTCTTTCCCTCCTTGCGGCGGGTCCGCGCAGGCCGCGACGGTTGTGTGCGAGTGAGTGTCTGTGTTGTTGGCGATGGCAGCCGCAGAGCCCCCAAGGCGCACGGCGACAGCAATCAGCGTTGAGCCTCCTACACCTTCTGCGTTTGTGTGTGTGCAAAGAAAAGTGAAGGGACAAACAAATGCGGGTGGCGATGGGCTCAGGAACGGAAGTGGGGAGCAACGCACACGCCACGCATGCGGGGGACGGGAGAGGCGACAGTCCGGCGGCGACAACGTGGCGGAGCGTCGCCCGCAGAGAGCGACAGCTTACGCTCACGCAACTCGCTAATCAACACTCACACATGCAGAAAATAGTAATAACAATAATAATCCATGTTTATAAGTGAAACGGTTAAGAATAAACTGACACACACAACACGTGGTGGAGGGAATTAAGGTCGATAGCGCGCATTGTGTGGGAAGCCTGAAACAACGCGCAGAAAGCAGCAGCAGCAGCAGAGTGAAGTGAGGGAATGAGAGAGGGAGAGTGTTTGTGTTTGTGTTTGTGTGTAATAACAACCAATAAAGGAACGAGGGGGTTCGCGCGGGTGTAAACCCGCCTTACAATTGCCCCAATACGTGCCATCGTCATGACTGTTTTAATAACGAAAGCACAACAGGTGTTCTGGCGCTTTCGGTCTCCCCTGTCGGTGCTCGCGGAGTCGCGCAGCCCTCAGGGAACAATTTTCCACGGCACGTCTCAGGCAAAGCCGGGGCGTCCTTCACACCCTTCTGTGTAGCGCACGCTGAGAGCATTAACTGCCGCGCCTTCTCTTCCTGCAGCTCGTGGCGCATCTCCTGGACCTTGTCGTCCCGTCGCTGCTTCCAACGACGCATTCTTTCGTACATTTTCGCATTGCCGCGCTTCTGCGGAGTCCTTCTGCCTACCCAGCCCGAGGATTGAATGGGCGAGACGTACTCCTCGGGGCCGTCGTCCTGGGCACTGGCGCCCCTGTGCCGCTGCCCGTCCCTGGCGTCAGACCAGAACGAGCGGCGGCCTGATGCGAGTCTGCTGCCGTCGCCCGCCGGAACGATTGCGCTGTCGCCACGTCTGCGGCCCGCCATGAGGCGCTCGGTGGAGGACACGGGAAGGCTCGCGGCGAGCATTTCCGAGATGGGGTTGATGTTCGGCGTGTGCAGCCGTCGCTCCGCCTCAAATACGGCGCGGATCTTCTCCTCACGCCGCAGTTGGTACTGACGCTGCCGCTCCTCCATGGAGCTCGCGCCGGAGTCCGCCGGAGTCCTATTGGGGCCGCAGTGCCGCCCGCGCCGCCCCGCCGCGTCACGCGGGTCGGTGCTTTGCCCGCGTGGAAAAGCGGGGCCGCCACTTTGGGGCTGCAACCGAGGCTCGCTACGTGCGCGCCTTGCGCCGCCGCTCTGTCGCGGGTTTTGCGTCTCCGCGCTGAAGAGCAGTCGGTCAACGACGTTGCCGCTGCGCCTCATCCCCGCAGCGTAAGCCGTGATACGCGGCGAAAACGGCGATAACTCCGCCTCGCGGCGTGCGTGTATTTCCCACAGCGCAAGTCGCGCTAGCGCCGCGCGCTCCAGCACGGCGTCAGCATTAAACGCTTCGCCACCTCCACTGCGCGCCCGTGCACGCCGCACAAGTTCTGCGCTGCGAAGGTTTATTTTCGGCGCGCCGTACACTTCCGCCATCTCCGCTTCCAAACGGCGGCGTCTGAGGGCTTCAGCGAGCCGCGCCTGTTCCTGCTCCCGTTGATGACGGCGCTGCGGATACTCCACAGACGCCTGCAGGGCACGACCCTCCGCGCAGTGCCCCATATCGGTGATATTTGGCACGAACCACCCCGCCATGTCCTGCTGCTGCTCCCGCTCCCGCCCCTGTCGCCTGCATTCGTCAAGCCTCTGCTTCTCCTCGTGCACGCGCTCCAGCCGCTCGATGATGTCTGTGTCGCGTGGGAGGTTGTGGCCCATGGCACTGATGCGTGGTGTGGGGCGGCAGCGGGACAGCTCCCGCTGCAAGGCCGTCCTGCGTGCCTCCTCCTTGCGCTCCGCCGCCATCGCGTCGCGCCGCAGCATCGCCTCGTACACCTCGCGGTTTGAACGCCCTTGACGGCGCGCCGAAAGCGGCGCCGGTGACGGGGCGAAGGGCCCTGTCGCGTCACCCGGCGGAAAGGCGCTGCCCGGCGCCACGTCCCGGAGCGAGAGCGGCAGGCCCCTCAACGTGTCCGCGCGGGATTCCGCGCTGCGGTGCTGCCGCGGCGTGAAGAAGGAAGGGCACGCGTGTTGGTCGACCAAAAGAGGCGAGTTGCACATTCCACCCTCTGGACCTCCTGGAGCCACGGAGTGAAACACACCGCGTACACAGACGCGGAAAGAGAGAAATCGACAAAAAAAAAAAGGATGACAAGAGCGAGGACCTTCAGCAGCTGCCATGACACCCATCAACGGAGTGAAACAAGCAGCAGCAGCAGCCAAGTCAGTCCACTCAACAGGGGCTTGACCTCAGAGCATCCGCCCACTTGGCATGTAAAGCGGCGGTTGCCGCCTTCTTTGGGACCGGAGAGAACGAGGCGGCAGGCACAAAACCCCCGCCTTTTTGGTGCATTTTTGCTGCGGTGTTTCTCTCACAGCTGCGCCGACACACTCGCGGCGTGCGCCCACGCCTCACGGCAAGTGCAGGGGAGGCGTGGCGGCTCGCGTGCGAGGTGCGCTGGGACTCCCCAGTCTGCCACGCCCAGCCCCCGGCATGACTTGTGCTCTCTGTTTTCCCTTCCTTCTCTGTTCCTCCCCCGCGCCCACACCGCCAACCGGCCACACAACATGGGACTGCACCAGCAAGCGCCGCAGCGATGGAAGAAACCACAAGAACAAAAAAAAAAAAGAATAATTGGGAGGCTCCTGGGAGGAGGCGACGAAGGCCTTCACCACACGCGCAGACGCACAATGCGAGAATTTCCGCCGATTATTTCAACCCACGCACAGCCACTCAGTTTTTTTTTTGTTTCTCCCCTCCTCCTTCTTCCTTATTTCTTCCCCCCCGCATCGCAGGCTCTCAGCAGCGTAGCTCATCGCCATGGTGTCGAAGCAGCAGAGGAAGCGCCAACGGAAGAAAAAAGGGGCCCACACAAGTATCGTCGCTTATCTTTGCCCAAGAAGCTGCAGCCAGCCGCGCACATTCGTGGGAACCTGCTGCGACAACGCCTCCGCCATGCTGTGAATAAAATGCAGCGTGTTTTCCGCATTTCTAAAGCAGATGTCATCCGCCACAAATGTTGCCATCTCATCAAAGGCCTCCACACTCATCTTCAAGCCTTTGATGGCGTCTAGAAATTCCTCCTCTGCCTTCGTGTGGCGCGCGAGACTTGCCAGCAGCCCCAAAAGCTGCGGGTGCTCGCCAAGGTCTTCCATCTGCATCCCGGCAAGATAAAAATCCTGCAGCCATGGCTCCTCAGCTATGTTCGACGCAAAATGTCGCATAATGTAGGGTATACCCTTCACTCGGAGTATGGACTGCTTTGCCGCATCTGTGACGGCCTTCGTCGCGGCTCTAATCAGCCAATCCCGCAGCGGCTCGTACTCCTTGGCGTGGTAGTACGCGAAGAGCAGCTCCACCCCCACCACCCGCGCTTCCGTCGTCCACAACTGCGCGTCGGTGTGCCAGTGTGTCACGAGTTGATCTGCGTAGCGCGACAGGGGCGGAAAACGGGAGGCCAAGTATTGTATAAACTGCCGCTGCGCCTCGATGGTGGGGTCTTCGTTGGCCTCTGCCAAGCTCTGAATGGCGGCAATGGCGGCGTTCATTTTGCGCGAGAGCGAGGCCGACACAATCACGGCGGAGGCCGCCGTTTGGTCCCACCGGGCCGAGGAGTGCCGCATCCACGACCAGAAGGCCAGCACCTTGCGGTGCTCGCCGCCGCGCGCGAGCAGCAGGAGCACGTGGCCGTAGTCCCTTGGGCTAACGAACGACCGCGTCAGGGCGATGTTCACGGCCTCCGTCACGCCGCGCCTGTCCTCCGCGCTGGCCGGGTCGCTCAGCTCCGTCAAGGGGCGAAGGAGGGAGCCGGCAAGGTGCGGCACCTCGCGCACGTCTCGCATCAGCCGCTGCTTCACATCCTGCGCCTTCCCGGCCTTCGCCAGACGCCCCGCAAAAACGCCGAGAAAGTCGCACGCAACCACCGAGGAGACGGGGCGGACGGCGTCAACAAACTGCAGAAGTGCCTCCGCGTCCAAGCTGCTCTCGTGCGTAAGCAGCTGCCGCGTCGCCTCCGCAAGCGCCCGTGTCGATGGATGCGCGGCAAGCAGGGCCGCCGCCCGTCTCGGTTCGCCCTGCAGCAGGTAGCTCCTACCCAGGGCGGCCCCAATGGGGACGGGGAGCGGGACAACGGGGTAGCGCGCGCGGAAGGCCAGCGCCGCCTCCTGCACCGCCGTGGCGTCGTTCAGTGGCAACGCGTCGCCGCAGAGCAGGCGCTGAAACGTAAGCCGCGTCGTAAAGCACCGTCGCATTGCTGCTTCCTCGTGCGCAGAGCAAGAAGAAGAAAGGCGCAACAAGGAAGGGGGGTTGGTGGTCGACGGGAGAGAATGGGGTGAAGCGAGTACGGCTGGAGGAGGAAAGCAAAAATAAAAATAATAAATAAAATGAAAGGGGAGCCGCAAGGGGCAACAACAACAAAAACAACCACAACATGGGCGGAGCGTGGTGGAATGGTAGACGTGCATCAGCTCCAAAAATATTTCCTTCTAAATGTGGGCCAACACAAAGTCAAAGGCAAGCCTTCTGTTTCTTCCGCCTTTGCAGTAATGTCGCACGCGCAGCCACGCAAAGCGTCCAGCCGCCACACCAAAGAGACGCCGTCTGTCTACCCATCCATCTCTCTACCCCACCGCGCCGCTCCGCCTCTAGCCCATCTCTAGTGATACAAAATTTCAGCGACGAGAAGCCTCCTTCGTTTCTGCGGCGTTGAGGGCAGACATAATGTCCATCCTCTCCTCGTCCTGCAGCTGCCGCCAGCAGTCCCGCACAAACTCCGGATCACGGAGACGCAAAATGGGAATTGCCTCCCCAATGGAGGCCTCCAGCAATTCAATGACGGCCCCCAGACGGTCGTAAAGCGTCTGCCGCTGGCGCCACTTTGCGGTTGAGACATTAGCATTATCTCCGCGTGAGAGAGAGACAAACTTGTCTACGAGCGCCGTGCAGAGCTTACAGACCAGCGCCAGTGTCTCGTCGACGTCACTGTTCACGTTGTAGCCGATCCACTTTGCGGGAAGCAGGTCCTCCACCTCCTCCGGGCCGGCGCAGCGCCCAACGTTCTTCTCCCAGTAGGCCTCCTTCTCCGTCCATGAGAGATCCCAGGTGTGCACCGTCTTCAGCGTTGACAGGTGTGCGGCCGCGGCGTTGGCGTCCCAGTTGTGCAACAGCCCCCCACTGACAAGACTCGGCTCACGCACTGTTATCATTGGGCCTGTCAGAGCGGCTGTGTGGGGATTCAGAACCTTTACCTTTTCGCACCCCGTCATGCGCTGCGGGTTCAGCGTGTACGGAAGCACGGATTGCATCCGGGGCAAGAGGCAAATGCGTCGCGCCGGCCCCAGTCCAACGCAGCCCGCGCACCCAACGTGCCCAACGAAAAGATCTATGCCTGTGTGAAGGCAATGTGCGAGGAAACAAAAACGCAACAAAAGAACATGTGGTTGAAGTCGCACAAACCCTCGCACTCCCCATTTCCCCACACGCATACACGCACGAGGAGGAAACAACGATGCACAACTACGCCCCACCCCGTCCTCAGTGGCCGCCTCGCATGCCACACAGCAGAACCCGCGCAAGCAGATGAGCGACAGTCCAATTCTGGGAAACAGCAACAAGGGAGAGAGAGGAAGAAAGAAAGAGCAGAACAAAAACAACAACAACAACAACAAAGCCAAGTCGCCCAAGAACAGGAACAAAAAAAATGAGGGGAATGATTAAGAAGAAAATCTGTGTGATGTCGTACTGCGCATCCGCGGCAATTCCTTCCTCAGGAGTGCGCCCAGCAAAGCGTGACGAGGGCGACGGCCAGTGCCTGAAGGGCCAAAGAAAGCGAGTGGCAGGCGATGGAGGCCATCGTGGCGGTCACACCGCGGTCAGCAGCCTCGCCGACGCAAGAGGACTGATAGTAAAGCGAGATGCAGTTCCTCTCCAGCTCGGCAATCTCATCATCTGTCACTTTCATTGCCGTGTTGGAAGAGTAAAGTCCCAGCAGACACACAACCTTTCGCTCCCTCCCTCCCACACCCCTGCCAGCGTGGGTGGGCAGCCACAGTGCGAAGAAGGAGAGAAGTAAATCATGAGACACAAACCCTCCACACACACACACACACAGAAGTGCACACCACCTCCCCGCCACCGCCACCGCCACCACCGCCATCAGCACCACAGCATGAAACCAAAAAACAACAACAACAACAGACAAGCAAACAAACAAATGTGAGCTGAGCACACAAAAACAGCGAATGAGTCAATAATGTACGCATCAAAGACAACCCCCTCCCCCTCTCAATGGCAAGAATACACGCACGCAGTAAACAACAACACTGCAGACCTCTCTCTTTCTTCCCCGTTCCCCCTGTTCCAGAGTTTACAAGACGGACTTAAGAGGAAATTTCCAGTCGCACAGAGTGAGGTAAGGTGGCAAGGGGCCACACACTGCCGTGGCAGCGGCACCCGCCGCCGCTGAGAGTAATCCATGTCTCCCCCAGTCTAGTCACATCGTCCCCGCTACCAGCTCCACCCCGCTCGACGCTGTCGAGTAGACGGAATGCCGAATTGACTCGGCGGCAGCAAGTCTCCTGTCACAGGGCACCGGTACAGCACTTTCATCACAGGACCACGGTGCGTCGCAGGAACCTCGCAAGTTGCTTCCGTCTTCTTTGAGCGAATTTGAGCCTCCAGTTCCCTCCGGTACGTATCACGCCTTTCCGCGTCCCTCGCCCGGTCTCCTTCCAGCGTGCGCCTCGCCTCAGCTTCACACAAATCAAGAAGTCGTTTCTCTTCCACCGTCTCCCGCTCCCTTGCCTCACGACGTGCCTCCCGCGCATTCTCAATCTCCCTCTTTAGTGCTTCGCGGTAGAACTTTTCTCGCCGCCGTCTCTCCTTTTCCACCTTGGAGGAATCTTCTTGGAATAGGCCGAGGCTCAAGACATCCTTCTCTGAGACTCGTCCCTTTGCGCGGCGCTCCGCGGCCGCCTTGAGAGCGGCTTGGCTAAGTGCATCCCGCTGCCTGCGCTTTTCCGCCCGGCTACGTTCGATCTCCTGCCTGTACGCCCTCTCAGACTCCTGCAGCCTTTTCCGTTCCTCTTGCAGTTGTCTCGCCGCGTCCTCGGCACGTCGCATTTTTGTTTCCTTCGCCATCTGTTTGTTTGCCTCCATCAACTCCCGCTGTCGCTCGCGCCGCGCCACCGCCTCCGCCTCCTCCCGCGCGCTCTGCTGAAGCCAACCAGCACAGCGGTCGCTCGGCTCTACTGCGGCACGTGTAGTTTTTACCTCAGCTCCCACGCTTGCGCTTCGCCGCTCCTCGTACAGGCATCGCTTCTTCTCCAGTGCGCGTCTTGTTTCTTTTTCCTCCTGTGCACGCACCTCCGCCAACGCCGCCTTTTCCTTGACTCTATCCTCCATCTCTCGTGTTTGCCGCTCCTTTTTTTTCAGCGCGGCCAGCTCTCGGTTGGCATCCAGGAGGGACAAACACTTCTCCCGCCGCGCTGTCTCGTCGGGGGAAACCGTGTCCCAGGGAAAGGCGGCACACCGCGCCGCTAGAGAACCGTCGACATCAGCAGCCTCTCGTCGCTTGCGCTGCATCGCCTCTACTGAGGCCTGTTGCATGGAATGGCGTTCTGCTTGCTTCTTTGCCAGAAGCGCGGCGGCCTCCTTGGCGGCGGCCTCTTCAACCGCCCTTAATTCCGCCAGCTCACTCTCTAACCGCCGCTTCCGCTCGCGTTCCCTCTCCTCTACCCTGCGCTGCGCCTCCTCCCGGTTAATGCGCTGCAGGTGCTCTAAAACACGTCGTCGAGCCACGTCTTCGCTGTCACGTGGCTGAATAAAAAGTTTGTCAGGCGACATCCGAGACGCGGTTTCCTCTTCGCGCCTGCGCCGTTGCTCCTCCATCAGCTGCAGGTTGACCGCCCGAATAGACGGTACCCTCGCGTTGTAGATGAGGTACTCGGTGTCCGGGCGACCGCCCCTTCCCCTCGCCGTCATCACCTCTCCACTGTAGTCGGCAAGAGGTGCGGCCGGAAAACGACGCGGCGAAGCCACTTGCGCGGCCACTGCCCCTTTCACAGGCGGCCGCACGCACGGAGCCAGCACGCGGTACGTTCCCTCGCAACTTCCCGGCGTCTGCAGCGGCTGCGGAGACGCATCGGGAACCGAAACCCCCAGCTGAGACAGCAGTGAGAACTCCGGCTGCGACATGGGCCTTTTATATATTATGTGCGTGTGTGTGTGTGTGTGTCTATTTACTATCCGTTGCTTTTTTTTTCTTCTTGTTGATTGCCGCTGGCTTGTCTCAACCTCCTTTAGCCACTGCCGAGAAAAGTGGGAGACGCAGCCAAAACAAACAAGCAACACTGCGCCTCCACGCAACTCTGCACAAACGTCGGGCTTCACGCTGAAAACCCCCTCCTGCTCCTCCCCAAACTTATCCCCGCGCACACAGACATGACTTACTGCTTCTCCCTCTCGCTCCAACGCGTTATGCTCCGTCCCTCTCGCTGGCGCCTTCCCGTTGGGGTTGTCCGAGACGAACGTGCAGTTCACTCCGATGCAACGCATAGCAACAGCAGCAATGAATAAAAAAAAATAATAATAATAATCATCATCATCATCGTACAAGCAAATGAAGACTGCAGAAAGAGACGTGGACAAATAAGCGGCCTAGCGCGGCATTGGGAGTGCGTGACTTTTCAGTAGTTGGCACATGCGCCTGTACCTTGACGTAATTTTTTGCGTCTCCTCCGCGGAGGTGTCGCGGGCTTTGCCGCCGTCATCATCCGTCAACTGGGGGATGTCAGCAAACAGCAAATCATTGAGGATGGCCCTCACCGCCGTCTCCACCAGCCCCAGCGACCAGGAAAAGGCGTGGCCCTCCTCACCAGGCATAATAAGTGGACGCCTCACACATGCTCCAAACTGTCGCAGCTCCAGCGTCCCTCCCAGGATTGCCACCACGCAGCCGTAGTTTTGATTTATCCCGCAGAAGCGAGAGGCTGAAAAAATCATAATGGAGGCTGGCACTCGAAATTCATGGTGTATTCGTCCCAGCAGCCAGCCGGGAAAATACGTGGACTCCGCGTAGTGGTTCGACCGCGCAAAGTTCTCAAACTCCGGGCGGTACATGTGGTACTCAAGGCCTCCGATGTGCGTGTACAGGCCGTTACGCGCCAGGAAGTTCGACGCCGCGTTAAAGGTATACCGCAGCGAGCTCCCGGTCTCCGTTCGCGATCCCACAAACGCCCACCCGGAAGACAGCTTCTCCTCATCCTCATCCATGGGCTGATTTAGAACAAACTCACTTAGGCGGGATTGTGAAACTTCTTGCCGAATGTCATTCAAACGACGATACTCCGACGCAAGACCACTGGAAGAACAGAAGAAGCGCTTGTCCACAACACAGGCCACGGGAAGCTTGGCAAAGAAGTTCTTCACTGTTTGTTCTAGTAAGTCGAAGGGAATCCCATACTGCACCGAGCGCAGGTGTAGCTCAGCCTTTAAGGATCCAAAGTGACCCGGGGGAAACGGATAGAACATCTCATGTCTGCCTATCAGTGGCACAACGACGCCAGGCAAGTGTTGCACCATGAGAGCCACTAGGTACAATACCTCCATTGACTTATGTCCACCGTCCACGTAATTGCCGAGAAAAACGACGTTCAGCCTATCATTTATGATCTCCTCCAGGACGCGACCGCGCAGGTAGTGCGCCAAATCAGTCGCATGGCCTCTGCACGGCCCTATGACCAACGTCCCACCGGACACCTCTTCAAGAAAGCATCGACCCTCCCGAAGCTTCCCGGCGCTACGAAGGGCCTCAAAGAACTTATCCGTCGCAATCCTACCACCACTCAGTATCGTCTCTAACGCCTCCGTAATGATTTCCCCAGCGCCTGCCAACGTGGATATCATGGCTTCTGCTATCTCGCATCCCCGACAATGAGGTTATAGAGTATGATGTTGTAAGCACATATGCACCAAGCGAAATAAGGACAGAAAGGGAGAGAGAGAGAGAGAGAGAGAGAGAGCGCGTGGGCGGGTGAAAGAAATAATAACAGCAATAATAATTCCCCTTAACGATTACCTTCTGTCCGTTGTATATATATATATATATATATCACTGTCCTACACAGAAGCACCATATTACACCTCCTATTCTCCTCCACGGTTCACCACAAACAAATTAGTCACTCCCACGCAGTAACCGAAATGGTCTTCCTCCCTCTCCTCTCCCGGCTCAACCCTTCGGCATCTGATGGAGCAAGTCCACGGCGTCGTAGTAGAGAGAAAGTAACGCGGCCACTTCCAAGAACCTGTCGCATACTTGACGGGTTGGAGCTGTGGGGTTGTACGTCTGCATGACCTCCACGACAGCCTGCTCCCGTGATGAGCCAATGATGTGATACTCAGAAAGACTATTTCGGCGAGAGTGAGGGGTGAGACCGAGCGAATACACTACATGGCGGGAATGCCTTTGAAATAGTGGAAGCCCATAGTAATTCCTTAGACTGTCAAAACTACGCTGTAAATCGTAACCATGTCTCTGTCTGCGACGTGGCATGTTCTACGCCCGGCATATAACGTCCATACATGTATCCGCACACGTGGAGGGAGAAAAAAAATAATGAGTGAACGACAAAAACAGAGACGTCAGGAACAACAAGAGCAAAACTTCTCGCGTGCAGACGAAAATATCTCAGCAAAACAACAAAGGAAGACGAGTATAATTCTTTCTTTTTTGTTTCGAACGGCATTGTTGCACGTCTCTCTCTTCCCCCTCCTCCTCCTCTGTCATGTGGTTTGTGCATGCCTGTCCTCTCTCACAGGGCGAATGGAGGAGAACGAGAGTGGGCCGGGAGAGGCAATGCCACCCGTCACGCCCCGTTATGTCTAGTGCTACCCGTCTTCCTCGCAGACGCCGCCAGCTCCATATTGCGATGCAGCAGGTACTGTTTCTGGCGCGTCCGCTGGTATTCCTGGCGCCATACTAACTCCTGGTGGTAGTGGTCAATGACCCCCTGCGGGTTGCGGTCGGAGAGAAACCCTATTTTGTACAGCTTTCGCTCAAAGCTGCTGGAGAAATGCCACAAGGGCCCCCAGCCAAGTCCTGCCAACTCACCAGAATTTACAAGGAATCTAGTGAAGGCTCGAAATTCGTACTCGTCAAAGTTGCCCAGATGAATAGGATGGAATAGAGAGTCCTTCTCTGCGTCGTACGGGGCGTACTCATCTAGACTGTTCACGAAACGATCGGTTTCAACATCTGGAAAACCGCTGATGCCGTCAAACGGCTTAAAATCTCTTGTGGTACACGTAAAGAAGAACTTATTCGGCTCATCCTTGGAGAGAATCATTTTGTTCAGGCCACGGACGAAGCTGAGGCGGGCCGCAGGAATACGAGGCAGCTCCTGCGGATAGAGATCGACATCGGTGGAGCCATCGTTTAGGGAAGCGAGCGTGCGAAGAAAGTCGGGGTGCGGATAGCGAAAATGGGTATCGTGGGAGAACAGATTCCACCCATCGACAACAATGACAATGGGAATCTTCTTCTCTTCGCTAATCTCGTCGAGTAAGAACTTGATACAGACACTCTGACGATCAATGGAGGCCGGGGCCACGGCCTTGTGCCCCCACTCGCAGAGTTCATACAGGTTCTGTGGTTGCCGCTCCCCCTGCTCCACCGGGAGGTCATTTGGGGTACACTTCAGCCGCCATGACAGCAAAGTAGTGCGGTTGGCGATTGCAAAATATCGGAGGAACGATCGAGCGGCATCCGGGGCATCAAAGAAGCCCGGTAAGATGGTGCTTGGCCAGCACCATTCTCCGTGGGTCCAGTCTTTCGCGTTCGGCACATATAGCGTCAGTAGCTTCCTCGAACGGGCGTAGTGCACCACTTGAGCCATGAGGGCACTTTTGCCACATCCTGTTGGACCGTCAATGATAAAGCCCGGTCTGTTATTTGTGAGGGAGCTCAGCACGTCGTGTTTCGCCTGCCAGTACTGTACCTTGTCTATGAACAGGTTTAACAAATGCGCCTCCTTTCGATACAAAAACCCTCTGGGGTGACCTGGGGGCATCAACTGCATCACTTTGCCTCCCAAACCCTCTGGAAAGAACCGCACCAATTCGTCATTTCCAATGCAATACATCGAATTGATGTCATTAAAAGAAAGCCGCGTTGGGACAGTTTCCGGGGGGTGCGAGTAAAGCTTTGCCACGTGTCGCACCGGGACTCCCCGCTGCATTGTACGAACCTCCTTCAGTGGAATGGCGCCATTCCACATGGCCACCGGGGCCTCACAGGCATCCGTGTAGCAGGTGACGGGCGGCCGTACATACAAGGAGGCCAAGCTCTTCCCAAGCAGTCTTGCTCGCATCTCTCCGAAACCAGCAACGGAAACCAAATCCACAAATGACGACAAACAAACAAAAACAAATGACCTTTCTATTGATAGTTGTATTTATAACGTTGAGGGAAGAGAGAGAGGGAGGGAGGGAAGAGAGGAAGAAGGAAAGAGGAAGTAGTACCAGTATTTAAAAAAAAAACAAGGAAACTCAGACAAGGGCACACATGGCGGGACAGATGCACAAATACATGTTTCCATTCATCGCTGAACGGGTCCATGTGTGTGCATCACAAGACTCCCCCATCCACGTGCATTCACGACTGCTGAGCGAACGCAAAGCATGCTCCCGGGCAAACAGCAACGCGGATTCCTAAATACAGAAGAAGAAACAAAAACAAAACGAAACAAAAACAAAAAAAAATCAACAGTTTAACACAAACATAAAAGTCCTAGCTAGCCTCTGATTGAGTCTGGTTCACGGTTACCCTTGCAGAACTGCTGAATGGAGGATTTTGCACAGACAACTCACGGTATTTTGGATCCTTCTCCATGCAATAAGGTGTCTTGGTCCACGGAATTGTCATATCTTCTGGCTCACCCTGGTGAAGGGCAATGGTCCTTATCAGTCCGCCACTAGACCCATCACGGCTGTAGGCATGTGCAACCGCCCGCTGACAAAAGCGAACGCACTCGTCCTTAGTCATGCCCGGTTTGTAATTGGCGTCGAAAAAGGAATACAAGAAGATAGATCCGCTTCCACCCAGGGCGTAGTCCAACTTCACGCACGATCCACCAGAAGGGATGCTATAGACAGAGCCACCGTTTAGAGGATCATACCCTGCCACAATAATACCAGCTGAAATATTCCATTTATTCATATAGCACAATTTTTGGAAAATGTTCGCGGCAGTCGCAACATTCACCGGTTTTGACGTATCCGTCTCATAGCTCTCTAGGTAATTTGCTGTCTGCTCGGCCAGGGCTTGAGTATCTGCCGCAGATCCGCTGCGGCAGCAGTACACTTTCTCAGTCAATTTGGTCAACTTATTGCTTGCCCGGTTCACCACGTAGGTTCCCGTAGAGGTGCGAGAATCTGCGGCAAGAACCACACCTCCATTGAAGGAAACAGCCATAATTGTCGTTCCAAGTGAAACTGCCTCACTTAACTGGGGATCAAGAACCGCAGCTTCCGGTTCAAATAATTGCTTCGCACCTTGTGCTGGCCCGTTGAGACTCAACTCGTGCGTAATTGCACCTGGACATGACGGCTCATGAAGCAGTGTTCCCTCCGGGCGCTTAATCATTTCTTCTTTTTATTGAAATACTCCTTGCGTTCTTTTCAAGAAGAAGAACAACAGAAGTGTGCAGATACGCATTTTTACGGAGTGTGTATGCATGTGTGTGTGTGTCTGCAAGAGAGGGAGAATTGCAGTTGCGCCAAGAGTCATAATAACAATATATCCAATACAATGGTGTACTTTCCTATCCTATACTCATCGATGCGGGGGCGGGTGGGGAAAAAGCAACTAGAGCACTGTAAAAGGTTTCAAACGTTCATCGGCCACTTTGTGGTCCGCTGGATTTGCTTGGGCCTCGTACACTATATTGGTAGCCAATTCTTGATGAACGGACCTCCCCGTGGATTCACCGAAAAGGTCGATGCGAAGTAAGTGCGTTTCATCCTCCCCAAAACTCCGCTCAAAAAAAAGTCCCAGGCTCGAGCAGTTGGAAAATTTCGCCGGGTTCAGGCGGTATACTATTCGATCCCCCTCTGGGACTTGGGCCAACTGAACTTCCTCCTGCGGTTGCAATCGACGGACCGAGTCAAAACCCACAACGTCAGTGGGATTACAGAATAATTTTACTTCTGCTGGAGAAAAGTCATCGTTGGTTCCCAGAATGGAAATGCCTCTTACGCGGCAAACTTGCTTGAGAGGCACCAAAAACAAGAGCTCAGGGTCAGCGTCGCTACAGATAGGTTCTTGATTATCCTCCATTTTGGGATCGAAAAGACGAGCCGCTTCAGAGGCGCTGTGTCTTGCATTCCACAGCTGCAAAAAAGGCAGATCCACCTGCTCATTTAAAGGCGATCCTATACCGAGGACACCTCCTTGAAGAAAGCCATCCCGCAGGTGATCGTGAGATCCTGTGCCGTGACGGCAGTTACAGGGCATGGTGGTGCCTTGGCCTTACAAAATAGGCTATAAAATAATGACAAGAATAGGCCAATGCGCAATGAAGACTTACAACGTAAGAAGTAAGGGAAAACACACACATATGCAATCAAACAAGCAAGCAGGTAAAAAACAGCAGAGATATAAATGCATACACCGGACCATGTAAACAGAAAGTGATGAAAAACATCACCAATCATAAACGAGGAGAATAAATACACACACACAATAAGAAAAGAAACACGGGCAAACGGGAAGTTTTCATAATTCATGTTTTATTTAAGGAGACAAATGCTTGCGTTTCCCTGGTGCAAAACGGGCGGTATGAAACCTAAACATTTCATCCGTTACGGCAGAGGGTGGCATGATACCCTTCTCGGAAAAAACCAATGTAATCATCGTCGGCGGAACAAATTCTACGAGAGGAACGTCATTGCTGTCTTCCGGCTGCTTAAGCTCTGCAGTACTCAATGGGAAAATGCGGGCAAACTTAAATGTCTCACAAAGTACATAAAAAGGGACATTCATCGCTGATGCAACAGTTGCGATTTGTAGCGACCCGGTACTGTGTATCAACCCACCGTGCTCAGTCACACAGTATGCGCCCATTACCACAAAATCCACCCGACTCATAATGGCACCCATACCAGCATCAGGGATAATTGTGCACGATTTCTTCAGTGCCTCTTTGAGTCGCATCCCTTCCTGTGTCTGTGCCGCCCTTTCTAGTAGAGCTACACCTGTGCCTTCAGGATACCTTTTGCTTGTCGAACGACCTTCACAAATGTAAAAATGAACACCGCTCCTTTCCTGTATGGCGCAAGCAATGGCAACAGCCAGCAATCCACCGCAGCCATGAACCAAAATACGCGACCTGCTTCCAACAAAGGGCAACATATCATTTATCTGATCCTTTTGGCTCCACACAAAATCCTTTAGTCTTGCCTCGCATCTGGCATTCATATCCGAAAGACTACGTTGTAAATCATGACTACTTGCAGCATCCTTAGTTAAATGAACCCGAAAGCGCTCAAAGCCATCACCGAGAGATTCATAACCACGCAAGGTTTCTGTTATTTCCTTATCAAGCTCAGAATACGTTGAAAACTGTTTGGACCTCAACAGCTCTTGAACTTCCTTCACGGCCTGAATCATAATGCTTATGTCGTAGTCAACATGGGGGACCTCCATCCTTATTTTCGCTGTTTTTGTTGTTGTTTTCCTTTTCCTCTTATGTTTTTAGGGAGGAGAGGAGATGACGGAAGTAATACTACTATCAAGAGAATATATGTACATACATAACAAGGTGACGCGACAAAAAAAAAAAAAGAAGAGAGAGCGGTAGGAAGGGTACACACCTGCACGCTACGAGGGTGGAAGAGGGGGACAAGACCATACTACACCATTGCCCCTCAAAAATCGTTGTACCACCCCTTTCTTTTTTCTTTTTCTATTTGTTATGCCTTATACACGCAAAAACAGATAAACATTGCCCCTCCCAGAGGGAGGCAATAAATAAACATTAAAATAAGAAGAAAAAACCTGCCTAAAAAAACTCTAGAGGGAATCTATGTAGCATAGTATATTTTGGCAGTAGGTGGGATTCTGGTGCTTGTTCTGCGCTGCACGAACCAGGTCTGCAGTGGTCAGCGGTGAAAGAACTGCGGTACACTTCAAGACGTCCACCAGAACTTCTCTTAACCCCACAGTCTCCTCTGAATCATCGAGGTGTATCAACACCTTTTTTACCAACGGCACCACTTGTGCTATAATTTGATCAATAACAATAGGGCAGACATGGTCTTTTTTTTGTAAGACGTCCAGCAACCGGGAAGCAGCTCTTACTCGCACAAAGTCACTAGAGTCGTCAAACCGTAGTAAGATCGACTGAAATATATCATTCGCACTGCCTGCATTCATAGGCAGAAAGCATACATTCGCTGCACTTTCCATACATAACAATCGCATCTCCGCATCATCTGCATCCGAGGCAGTGCACCAAACTGTCACCGCTTTTGAAGAAAGGGCAAACTCATTGTCGGAAAATGAGGTAGTTAATAGACAGCGATGTTTTTCCTCAACAACAGCACATAAACAACCAAGGGCAACTTTCCTAAGTAGATGAGCTTGACGGCCAGGGTGAAACGCGCCCAAAGGAAGAATAATCAGCCGAAGAAGTTCCTCTAATTGAGTTCCTGTAAAAAACGGCGGCCGCTCCCACAAAAGTTGCTCCAATGCACGAAGATAATGTAATTCCTCCATAATGCGCTTTGTAAAGTCAACATTGTTCAGCTTTACAAGAAATACGTCTGAAACCTGCTCTGCATAACTCTCAATATGTTTACAGTGCAGCACAAGATCAGAAAAGGCGCTTACTGGCATATGTACACCATATCTAAACAGCAACCTCCCAAAGTGGAGATCGTAGATGCCATCGGCGTCTCCCGTTACGACGGAGGACAAATCATTTATACACCGAGAAACCCGCTCTCGTACAGAAGGAAAGTCAGACTTTCGCAGACGCAGTAATGCGTAAAACATTATGGAATCCAGTGTTCTCTGCGTCATGTCCTCTGCGACTTCACGAGGTAGGGGATTCGCTGCCGTTGGAACAAACCCGCGCTCACCCAGGACACGCATTACTGTACCCAGTGTATCCAACAGAGAACAGAGAAGCGCTTCGCAATCGCTATCCAGTAAATCGGGAGAGGTCATCACCTGCACAATTTGGTTACTCTGTGAAGCAGACAATAACCCTTTCGAGCCTTCTATGAGGTAACGGAATGCCACCAAAATGCTGCATTTCACTGACATCGCAGCTGTTGAAAAAACCGTTGGCGCGGGAGGGGGCGAACCATTAGCTGGTGACACCAATATCGTCTTGAACTGTGATTGAACAAATACAGTAATATCTTCTTCAGCCTCTCTTGGATTTCCCTTTCCAGTAAGAAAGGGCATATACTGTTCAGGTGTCAGGAACTTTCCTAATATTTCCAGGCAAAGAAGCGACTCTTGAACAACGTCGTGGTTATCATCCCTTAAAGATTTATACAAAACACCCAATATCTGCTCCACAAATTGTACCACGGACTTTTCAGTGTGGTAAATAGCCATCCAGAGGATGCGTAGAGCAACCACCCGTCGATTATTAGAAGAGAACTTGATAACCCAATCGATGGCTGTCACATCGGCCAATATCTTCTCAATAAATCCACGTAAAGACTCCGCCACGACATAGCGTGCTCCCAAGGTAGGACGTACTTTTAAGAGAGGATACAGATTTGTATCAACTGTCGTCAACTTCATATCTGGGTAGTCATCATCTCCATACCATTCAATATCCTTCATGGTCACCCTTCGCTTCGTTATATCGATGGAGTTGTCCTCATTGTCGACCATATACAATTTCCCCATTCTCTCCAATAATGTACACGCTTTTGTTGACACGGCGACAAAGCGATCGGTCATTAGCAGCAACAAGTGGGGCAAATACTTGCGATGTTGCTCCAGACGCTCCATGATATCCAAAAATACCGTTGAAAGCAGCTCCACAAGAGCGACACGCACCGATTCTGCATGATCATTCGCCAAGACAAACAGTATGGAAGCCGTTGTTCTGCTCGCTTCTTCTTCCTTGCCATCCGAAAGAATCTGTGCAGCACCATGATGGATCAGTGACGTCAATGCCCGTACAGCCTCCACCCGTACCACGCTATGTTTATGAAGGAGATAACATTTGACCACGGTAGCAAGCGGCAATGCAATATGTTTGGATTCTACAGGTTCAATTTCACAGAGGCGAACACAAGCACGGCACGCCTCTTTTTTCAGCTCTGGAAAGGCATCACGCAAACAGTTTTCCAAGAGCACCTGGAAGAAATCAATGTAGTTACGGGGGCCGATTTCATTTGGGTAGGTTTCCATACACAACACCGCAAGCCGTAATAATAAAAGACGTAGTTCCTCACTTTCCTCTACAACAGGTGATACCCCTATCCTAGTCACAATAGCTGGTAAAACCCAATCCAACACAGACGAGTTTTGCCGCGGAAGAACGCGTGTCACAATCTTCACTGAGTGTTCCCGGCAACGCTCTGAGGCGTCTTCAAATCCACGAAGGCAAGCTCGAAGCATGTCAAACTCTTCTGTATTGTTGAGAGAGCCCTGTTCGCACAGCTGTGACAGCTTTTCGTAGGCGGCCAGCCGCTTATTTCGAGCCCCATCAGAAATCTCGTTCAAATATCTTGGAAGGAGCTCCATTATAATCGTCGCACCTTGGATTCCTATGTGGTACGAAATGAAAATGAAAAACAAGCCCACCGACAGTAAGGGGGACATAAAGGGATCATAATAATCAACAAGTAGGATATAACCACAGAAAATAAACGCAATAGAGGGAGAGAGAGAGGGATATAGTCTGCAGTTTGACAGTTTCCTGCCCCCTAACCAAAAAAAAAAGGAAACATACTTGCATTTGAAGTCAAGATCGGTTTATCCAAAGTTGAGCTGACGCTGCACACCAAGGAAAAGTATGAGTATTATTATTGTTAAATACCATTATAACATGTAACGACAACGGATTGCTATAGCTGAGGTAACACTAAGCAGCCTTTTTCCAATGAATTATCCAGACACCCGGCCGAAAGAAACATACAAACAAAAGAAAAAAACTAACTCAGGCGGACCCCCACCAATAGGCTTTCCGTGCGGCAAACCACGTCCTGGCAGGTTTTTGTAGAAGCAGCAGAAAGAAATTGCCCGTGGAGACGCGCGCGTGTCGTACCGGGAGCCGCTTACAGAGGGTTCTCGTGACGGGAAGGAACCGCGCTTGGCCGGCGCCCGCGGGCGCAGATACTGGGAGGCGCCGTCCCGCCGAGGGATCCCGGGTGGGCGAAGCGCAAGGAAGCGGGCACACGCGCCCCCCATAAACGGGCCCGCAGGAACGGGGCGCAACGGGGGCTTCCAAACCCCGGGCGTGTCCCTCCCTTCCCGTCGCCTGCGCGCGGGCGCAAGGCCGGTGCGGTCGGGCCAAGTTCTTTGAGGGGCCCCCGTCTTCGCGGGGGCGGCGAGCGGCGTGTTGAACGCCACCGCCCCATTTGCCAGATTTGTGCCGCTTTGCCAAGATATTCATTATTGTGCGTCAATTTTCTTTTATTGGGCTCGGCTGTTTTGGCAGTACGAATGATTGTTTCTCGAACTGTTAAATTGTTTTTGGCCTTTACTTGTGCCTCGCGGCCCCGATTAAATCCATTTGTGTTTTTTTTCTGAGGATGGCTTGAAACTCATCATATTCTTTTTTTATTTTCACGTATAACATTTTACTTCCACATCTTAAACTTTTTTTTGTTTTGTTCTTCTAGGACAGAACCAGTTATTGCTGTTATTGCTTTTGCAGATCCTCAGTAATTTGCTTCACTTCATCGTTTAAAGCGAATTTTTTGATAATATGATAGGCGTCAAATGATAATAATAAAACTATTCGGGAGGAAAAAATAGCAGTGGGCCGCGAAGTGTCTTACGTGGGGACTTTTCAAGAAATCTTCGAGGTTTGGCTTTTATTACATTGCGGGGCTTATGTGTTAAGACCACATTTGATATTGTCATCAGCTTTATACTTTGTATCCTTTCCTTCTCTGTGTTTTTTTTCTGCTTTGTGCTTCTTATCTTGTTCTCTTTTTTTTCTCCACTTTGCGTCTATACACGCATACACCGCACCTTATAGATTTCTTGTGCTCTGCTTTAAGTAAATACGTTGACGGACTTCTTTCAACATACAAAAAGAACAACAGCAACTTCACAATGGCCTCTAAGTACGCCCTCATCGCTACTGCACTTCTGGCCGTGTCAAATTTCGTGTCTGCTGATGATAACAACACCAAAAAGAAGTCCAAAAAGGAGTTTCCTCTCGTCTGGGTGTGCCTGGGTGTGACGATTGTGGGTATTGCTATCGCTTTGTACGTTGCCTACCGCCGTCCCGACGAACTCCATCTTCCCGGTGCAACGGTGCTGGTTACCACCGAAAGTGAGATGGCGAGCAGAGGAAACGAGCAACACAAGGATGACACGCCACACGATGAACTTGAAAGGGTTTAAGGTGTAACCCGCGCGTTAGAAAAAAAAGGCCAAATAAATATCAGAACAACGAGGAAAGTGTAATCCTATTTGAATTTCTAGCAGGTCTAAGACCCAAACGATTTCAATGCTCTCTTTATTTAGCCTTCTTTTTACTACCCACCCCTTTTTTTCTTGTTTTTATTTTCTGCTACCGGTTCCTAATAGGCTGGTAGGAAGACGAAACTGACAAAAAGAGAGGA
>NW_021704386.1:7060-22222 GCF_003719485.1 Trypanosoma conorhini | reverse complement strand
AAGCTTGTGGTATCATTTTCATCACCGACGTCAACATCGTCAGCTTCAGCTTCGTTTCTCTTTCTCTTTCGCTTTCTCTTTCTCTCGCGGCCCGCAGGAGCTAAAGATGTGCACAGGTTCGCGGTGACTCCCCTTCACTGGTTGTAAAAGGTGGAGGAGGGCACGGAGGGGTGGAGGTGAAAATGACGTTTGCTATGGGCTTGCGTGAACACTCTGGTGTGTGCAGGGGGTGGGGTGTGGGGGGAACACAAGACGTGGTATTTGCGCCAATTGAAATGAGGATGAGTGACGCCCAAAATTTTCCCTTTGGATTGTACAGAAAAGGGCACGTAAACACGGGGAAAATAATATATAGAAGAAAAACAAAAAGGGCACATAGGGCTGTTTTGCTTCTACACGAGAATACGGCGGCGGCTCTCCCTTGACCTTTTGTTGTGTGTTGCCATGCTGTCTATGCGTCTGAATAGCTCTGTCCACGACTTCATTGTCGTCCTGTATGACAAAGTGCGTTGTTATTACTATTTTTTTTTTGGCTATTAGGCTCTTCGTGCTTCTAAGCGACGTTGCTCCCAAACATACGGTCCGTGTGTTTGACGGGAGGCAATGCAACTGGAGTTTATTCTCTTTCTATCTTGCTCTCTCTTCCTTTGTGGTATTATTCTTATTTTGTCATTATTTGAAATTTCTTTCTTTGTATCCCCTTTGTTTTTTTTTTCTTGTTGGGGCGGGGGATTTCCTTCGGGCTGCCGCTGACAGCAGCTAGGCTTACGTGTCTACACCCAACTCTTCTCGTCAAGAAAGAAAAAATGGCCATGTCGAAGAAATTCGCCGGCTCTCTCGCAGCGAACCGCAGCAAGAAGATCCAGCAGCTGACAAAGAAGACCTCCACGGTGAAGCGCAACCGCAAATCTCCCCGACTCTACATGAAGGCAGTTCTTGCGGGGTACACGCGTGGTCTCCACGGCCAGAACAAGAACACCGCCATCGTCCGTATTGAAAACGTCAACACGAAGGAGGACGCCGCGTGGTATGTTGGCAAGCGGGTGTGCTACGTCTACCACGGCTACAAGGTGAAGCGCTGTGTTCGCTGGAGCAAGGCTCCCGCCCGCCGCAGCAACACACGCGCCATCTGGGGCCGCGTTACACGCCCTCATGGTGGCTCCGGGTCCGTCCGCGTGAAGTTTAACGGCTCCTCCGTCCCTGCGTCGGCGATCGGCAGGCGGGTTCGCGTCTACCTGTACCCCAGCCGCATCTAAAAAGCACGCGACAACGGATTCAGAACGGCAGAGGGGGAGAGAGAGAGAGAGATCACTTTGAGCCTGAGCAGCTAACCTTTTGTTTGTTATTTTTATAAATGATCTCTTTGGAGATATTTCAGAATTGCCCCCGAGAAGGCGGGGCGTGGAGGGGGCAAAGCCAACTAAACGTCCTCTGATGTTATTGCTTCACCGGGTTTGATGCGTAACGGGTATTGGAGCATATGTATATTTTTCCCTTCCGCTTGCCTTTCTTGCTTCTCCTTGTCTTTGTATTTCCTGCATGCAGTTTATGGGCAGAGGCCTGTTCCAGAGGGAACGACCCCGTTGTTATCGCTAATGGGTGCCATCGACGCCGTTAGGCGTGGTTTCTCTCCTCCCTGGGTAGACGCGGTGGTTTCCATTGCGCCAGTCGAGCTTCTCGAAACAAGGGAACTGGCGCTTTTGGCTGTGCACCCTGATGGAAGTGTCACGGCATGGTCACCGCAGGATCCTAGCGTTCTGCTGATGCGCAAACGACCCATGGATGTCTCTTGTGTCGCGACAACTTATGAAACGGTACAGCACAGCTCCCTGGCATGGTTTGGTGCATCGACTACTGTACAGTGCTGCCGCGCCCGTTGTGGTGAGGGCAGGCACGTTCATCTCCAGCTTCTATACCACCTGCGACTGGATGTCGTCTCAGGTATACGGGAGTTGCATACCGACGGAGCTTCGCTCGTTGCAGTTATCAACTGTGACTCACCTGAAGTGATCTTTTGGCCTGCCATTGGGCATGTAGTCAACGCCCATAATATTGAGGAGCAGGCAGAGCGTTGTGTCTTCCGTCGCATATTTGGTTCCCAGGCAACGTTCGTGGGTACAGTGCTTGGGGACGCGTCCTCGTTGCTCCTGACAGAGGACACGGTTTGGATCGGTTGCACGAGCGGTGCCCTTGTCTTGGTAGATGGGAAAGATACTGAATTGGATGGCAATCCATTGTTTAACCTTCGCACGGCGGGGGCGTGTTCTGTGACGGCCTTGGCATTGTTATCACACCCTTTACACAATTCCGTGGTGGCAAGTGGATTAGAAAATGGGGATATCATTTTGTGGTCAGCGCGCGATGGGGCGCAGCTTGGGCAATACTTTGTACATGCCGGTGCAATTTGCTCCATGGCATACTTGCCGTGGTGTGTGGGGCTGTGCACTGTCAGTGCGACGCGAGAGGTGTTTTTCTGGGGGTGGCAGGAAACACCTGGTTTTTTACTACTTGTGGAGTGTGGCGTTCTCGGCGATGACATGGGGTCAAGTGCGCCACGGTGTTTGTGCCCCTTACGTGACACGGAGCTGCTGGCTTGCGGGGGCGAAGCATCCCACATATTGCGTTGGAAGCCGCAGGAAAAGCCGGATGCCGTGGCGGAACTTCTTTCAACTCTGCCGCCTGTTCTTACCGGTCGTCCGCAGCTGCCGCCAGGGGAACTGCCGCACCTCCGGGCTGAACCCCGTTCACGGCGGGAGTCTGCCACCGCCGACGAGACGGACCTGCGAAATACCCATCACAATGCCCTCGTCACTCGCATGGGCGCTTATGGGCCACCAAGAAAAGGGGGCGAAGCAGAAGTGGAGGTTTCCCACCAGGGCACGCAGACCTCAGCCTCCGTGCAACTGCCTGCCGACGCTGTTGAGAGCAGTTACCTGGTGGCGGACCTAAAGCTGCAGCTGAGGGCGGCGCAGCAGCAACGCGATCAGTTATTGGAGAAACTGAGTGAACTGGAAAAGGCTGGGCAAAGGCCAAAAGAGCTGTCCGAAGCAGAGTCGACGTCCTCAGGAGAGGAAAACGCGGCGCTGGCGAGCTGCACTGCGAGGCTGGGCTCCAAGTTGGACGAAGAGGGGCGGCATCGGCCTCCCCAACGCGCACTGAGAGCGGACAAAATGGTGGGCACAAGCGACAATCCATCGGGGCGGCAAGTCTTCCTCTATGCCGTCCCACAATCGGACCGTGGCACCCAAGCGCCCTCGTGCGGCATGAGCCCCTGCATGGGAGAAACGAAGCAGCAGCAGAGAAGGGAGGAGAACGGGAAGGAAATGACACTGCCAGTGATGAGTTGTTGTTCTTTGAGACAGTCGCCGCCGCGGTGTTTTTTAGAAACGCCCGAGGAGTTCTCTTCTGGGACAGTGCGGTTGCGTAATGCCCCTACGGATGAACCAACACAGCAATCTGCTCTGGCGAATGCTTTGGCCTCTAACCATTATGGGACCTCACACCCGTTGAGTGCTGTCCCAAGTCAGTTGCTGCAGGAGGAAAAAGAAGGCACCGGTTTGGCGTGCATTGTGGAGGCCTTACAGGTGCAGCTGTCACTTATGGAGGTTCTGTTGCGGAATTACCGGGAAGCATCTGCCGCAACAGATTCTCTCCAGTTTTACTCCACAAATATTTTATCAGATGTGTATTTAATGACACGAGATATTTTGGGTGCTGAAGCGGGCTCAGCCATCGTACAAGAGGCGTTGGAAGGCATGCCGCTCTCAAACGAAATTGAGGTGATCCGCAAACTCTTCCTCATTCTCTGTCATAGGTGTCGTGCCACTTTGACGCAGCTGCCGCCCCGGTCGAAGTAGCTAACCAAGCAGTTAGGTGCGTGCTACGAAGCATGAAGTTCGCATTTTCTCTAGTAACGTTGTGGGCCAGTTGCTTCCTATTTTTGTATACTTTATGCGTTGCGCCAAGCTGCGTGGGGACGGCAACGATTGCGTCGAAACGTCACACTGCCACGCATGCATGTATGGTGCATATGTATGTATCTGGCTGCAGTGCATACTTACGGCTATGGACAAGTGTGTGGTATGAGCTCTTGTTTCCTCTGCTTTTTTTTTTGTCTTTACTATTTTTCCCCCTCTTCGTCCTTTAATACCCCATACACAAGGCGACCAGCACCTTGTGGTGGATCGGAGTTCTGAGCCGCAAAAAAAAAAAACAGGCACTCGCACACACGTAGCCGTCATCCACGCAGACACGCACAAAAACACAGCCGGAGGCAAATTAGGAGAGAGTGCAAAGCAGCAATGGACAGTAGCCAGCTAAAAAGGAGGTCGCTATCGCCGTGCGAATTGGAAGGACCTGCAAGTGCGGGCGGTGTGGGACAGTTTACACCGGAGGCAGTCAAGGGTTCGGTAGAGCGTGCCCTCCAGGAGCGCGCCGCGGCAACGTTTGATCTCCACAGGCGACTGGCAAGGGTTATTTCGGCTGACTCGGAGGGCTACGGTTGCCTCACAGAGGAGGACGATGACGGCGATGTGGAGTACAAGTGGCGGCTCACAGGCATCACCCCAAGCCGATTTGAGCACCTTGTGACGCAGTTGCGCTTTCGCGTGGGGGAGGGCAACGGACAGTGTCTTTATGAACTCGGTGTCGCCAATGATGGCTCACCGAGGGGGCTGCCACTACACGACTACCAGGAGTCTGTGAAGACGCTGAAAAAAATGGCGCAAACACTTGGCCTTGATGCAACGATTTTACAAGAATTTTTGGTGCACTCAGACCCAATTCCACATTGGTGTGGTGAGATTCTCGTGACGCAGCGACAGGCGGAACTGCAGGACGGCAAAATCGCTTTCTGTGGGACTACGGGCAGCGGAAAGTCCACGCTTATCGGTGTATTGCTCACTGGATTTCTCGATGACGGTGTGGGGAGTGCGCGGCAACTTCTTTTCAATCACAAACATGAGATTTGTACGGGAAAAACAACCTCCATCGTAGCTCGGGCCCTTCCAATAGATAGTAGTGAGGGAAAAAACGGGAATGACCCTCTTCGTCCATCAGCGCGTGGTGATAGCTCCACACGCTCGCTTGCAATGATAGACCTCGGCGGAGATGTAACAAAGCGAATGCTTTTCGGTTTGATGAGCCGTCGACCTGATTTCACCGGCATATGTATTTCTGTAGAACAACCGGCGGAGGAAGTCGCTCGATACGCACGTGTCTGCCGTGCCATGCGGTTTGCTTTTTTTGTTGTTGTTACCAAACTTGATCTTGTACCCGACTTCGAGGTTGATGCCTTTCTGCTTGAGTTGGCGGCGGAGCTGTCGGCGATCGGCTGCGATTCTGTTCTCCTGCTGGACATCGACGGCGTGGACAGCTTCCAGAGGTCGTGGAAGCAGTCGAATCAAGTTCCTGTGTTGCGTGTTTCCTCCGCGGAGGGATCCGGTATTGAGCTTTTTAGACACTTTATCGCGTCTCTTCCCACTGGTGAGATGCCAATTACGCCAGATCGAAGGTTTGAGGTTCTCCTCGACGGGAGTTTCTTTGTGCATGGCGTCGGGCCCGTTGTGCGTGGGCACGTGGCGAGCGGTTCCGTAGAATTGGGGCGTCACTGTCGTATTGGGCCGGACGCGGAGGGGCGGTTTCATCCCGTCGTAGTTCAAGGAATCCACGTGGGCGGGTCACATGTCACGCGCGTGCGGCCCCCGGACGAGGCCACGTTTGCCTTGTCCAATCTACCGAGCAGCGTGGACATGACGCGAAAGGGAAAGCTCTTAATTCCAACCTCGGTTGAGGTTTCTTGGGCGTTTGAGGCACGTATAAAAGTGCTCTCGCAGGGCATCACGCCTCGGCTGCAGCCAATTCTTTACACAGGCAACCTGCGTCAGGCCGTGAGGATTATTTCTCCGTTGCCCAAAGATGCAGCAGCGTTCGGCAATGGATGTATAGTGCGGTTTCAGTTTTTGTACCACCCTGAGGTGCTGCGGGAAGGCGCCAGTGTCATTCTTCAGTGGAATCCAGAAGGCATAGCTGTTGGGGAGATACTCACTCTGTTTTCGCGCCACCAGACTCCAGAGGCGGATTAGGTTGGAGACATCGTTATATTATGTTGTTGTTGTTGTTTTTTTAAGCCTTTTTTGGCATTTTTTTCTTTTCTTTTGCGTCTGCTTTTTCCGTTTTTCCGTTTTTTTGTTTGTTTGTTTGTTTTTTGGCTTGATATATCTGGTGTTTTTTCCACCACGCCTGCTTGAGGCATCCACGCATACATACCAATGAGAGCTGGGAAGGACAAACTTCCGTGCCTCTTTCCTTACCTTGAGTTTCTGCTCTCCGCTATTCATTGGTTTTGTCGTTGGTTTCTCTTTGTTGTCAAAAGACGAGGCTTTTTTCTTTTCTTTTCTTGCGTGTCGGTCGAAGTAAAACGCTTTGGCACCGGCCTAGCTGCTTTTTTTGTTTTCTTTTCCTTGTGACATGTTTTCTCCCCGCCTTCTATCTCTTGTTCTCTCGCTTCTCGTCATCCCCGTCGCTCGCGTCTCAGCTCTTGTGTGCGTCGCGGTTCTTCCACAGCCGGCAGATCCGTACGGTGGGGGGCGGGGGAGCAAACCTGCACACACATACACCCACAAAAGAAGAAGAAAAAAAAACAAAAACGAAGTTCATATCTAACAGTGTCGGAGTTGGCATGCGTGTCTTTTTTTTGCTCTGCGGCCTGTCGCTGGTGTGTCTCGTCCTGGGCGTTGCGCGAAGATGCAGTGCGGCGGATGGGGCACCAACCTTCAGAGCGGTGCAGCAGGTCCCCGGCGATTGGGTGACGCGGTCCATCACGTTTCTTTCCGCAGGGTACGCGGTGGAGGAGGAGGCTATTTTTCAAAGTGACGTCGATCGTTGTGTCAGCGCCTTGCACGGCAGAATCCGCGGTGTCACTGCAGAGCCGTGGGACAGGTACGCGTCGTCACTCAACATATACGCCGTGTTTCAGTCCTCAGCGGTGTCGGGCGTCGCTGTGAAGGGAGAATCGAAGAGTGGGCGAAACAATCTTGGATGCTCTATTGTCCTCGCCTATCCACCCGCCGTAAGTTGTGACCTGAGCGCCGTCTTCACATTGGCAGCTTACGCCCCTGTCCGGGACCTTGTTGTTGTGCTGGTGAACCAGCCCAACCATGTGGTGGGGGTGGGTGGAAAATCCCTTGCGATTTTCACCAATGATCCGTTGTTTATGCCGTTCTTTGCTATTCGCGAGCTAAGCAAAGCCGTTGCCTCACTGAGCTCGGAGTACGCTTCTGGCGTGGAGGAGAAGCGTGCCGTGCAAGTGCCCAACTGCGCCTCCTCCATTGAGGCGGCGCGTGCGGCGTGGGGTCATTGGATTGGTCAGGGACTGGCTGATGAAACGCCGTCTCAAGGTTGTTTCTTCAACAATTACTACCGTCCGACGAGGCAAGCTTGCATGCTGCGCAATTCCTCGGTAGGAGAATTATGCGCTGTCTGCAAGGAGCAGGTGAACCTTGCGCTCCTTTCTGTGGACTTGAATGCTTCCGTGGCACCTACACGCTGCACAAGCGCCGCCCCCACGTTGCTTGTCAGTCATTCACAAGGCCTTCAGCTCCATATCGGAGAGATTAAAGGGATGACGAACATGAAGGTGGAATGGAGGCTTGCGGACGGATCTATCGTGGACACCGCCAACGCTTCTCAGCTGGTGATCTCCTCAGATGTGCTGCGGAGCTGGCGGTTACCGACGGAGGTATGTGCCGTCATTACAGATAATTCCCCGCATATTCGACCAAAGTGGCGTACGAGGCTTCCTCGACGAGTGGCGTCGTTTAGGCTTGCTTCCGATGCAGCGTGGTCTCCGGTTAGCCTGAAAAGGTGTGGGTTGTCCGAGGTGTGCACATCGTGTGAAGAGCCCCATTGTAACGAAACTGCTATTCCCCACTCAAAAGTTATAAAATGGGCTGTGGAAGAAGATGTGAACGTGCGAAGAGAAAATTACATGATTTTGGTTTTTATCTGCAGCACTGTTGCTCTTGTTTTGCTTCTAACTGTGTTGGTTTTATATTTTCGTTGCTACTTAAGACGACCTCATGAAATATTTTTCACCGCTTGCACGGACAGGGTGATCCGCGGGGCCATTCTTATACTTTCTGTTATTATAACATGCATGTCTACGTTTACATTGGCAGCAATTCTTCTTTTTATCGAGAATCATTCCATTTTCTGGCGACAGTTGTTTGTTCCTTTTTTTGTCATTACGGCAGCGACGTACCTGCTTTCGCTTTTGAATTTTGTGTCTGTGGTCTTTCGTCTGTACGTGTCGACCATCATTTGCGGTGCCGTGCTACTCCTTATTGGGCTGCTTCACGCAGTATTAGGCACGCTTTTGGGACTTGCGGCAGTGCTCGCGAAGGACGCCCTAACTGGTTACGTGGCGTCCCAATGGATGGACACGGCACGCAACAACCCGATCCAGATAAGTCGTCTCCAGTCCCACCTGAAATGCAGTGGGTTTTTTGTCGCTTGCCTTGAGGTTGTTTCGTCCATCTGTCCGGTTGGAAGTGAGAGTAACTTGTATGTCGAACCGTGTGCGACAGCCTTCGTGGATGCCGTTCACGCTGCGCATACGCCTCTAGTCGCGTCTGCCCTTATCACGGGAGCCCTACTTATTGTATGCGCACCCCTTGACTTTGTGTTTGTGCTGCGTTCGCTCCACCTCTCGAGGATGGGGCGACGACGACGGACGTACCGCAATGACCCGCAAGCGGCAGTGTTGCCCCTAACTTTTGCGGAGGCAAGGAGGGTGCATCGTATGTTTGACAGGAGCTCCGATAAATACAGTAAAACGTTGGCGGGTCAGCGCGTCAGTGGGTTTTTGGAAAGGGCGTTTAACACAAAACTTAAGCCGGAAGAGAAAATAATGTTTGTGTCTGAAGGCCCTGTCACCTTCAAGAGACTCATGTCACTTTTCTTCCCCCACTTTGCCACCGCACGCATGGACCCCCGCCAGTTAACACCGGAGGAGGCACAAGTGGCCCAAGGTGTGTTTGAGTTGCAGTGCTGCCAGTTCCAAAAACTGTGGCAGTTCGCCATGACATCTGCGGCGCTCTCGCCAGGGACACTGTTCAACCTGTTTCGTTCCTACACGTGTGATCACTTTGTCGTGGAGCCGCATGAATTTCTCGCGATCATCAAGAAGGCGGCGGATGCAAACTCTGCAGAGGCTGCAATGTGTCGGGGACTGACAGCCTTCGAGCTGGAGGGGCTGCGTAATGCGTGGGCGGTGCTAAAACCAAGCATTGTGGGCGACCTGAATGAGGAGCAGATTGCTTTATTCTACCAATGGACCCACCGTGCTGCTCTCCGCGGGGACGAACATTTGAAGGAGTGGAAGCAATTCCTCGACGTGCGGAAGCGCGGGGGCATTGGGTGGGGCGAATTCTGTTATCCCTTTGCCAAGCGTGCCCTTCTATGGAGAGCACGTGAATTTTTGAGCAATCTTGGGAAGGAGGTGCCTCCCGAGCTGCTCAGGAAGGAGTTGGTACAGTGGCGATTCGGAGATGCGGTGGTAAATGCCATTTTTTTTGCCATACGAAGAGGCGATTCCTATTGAGCGCGTGCTCGAATATGTGCTGTCCCATGCCAGGGATAGGCAAAGGGGTCGAAAGGAAAGGTGAGCGTGGGAGGGAGAGAGACCGATTACGTCTGTTCGTCTGTTTGTTTGCTCGTTTTGTCTTCTTTTTTTTGTTTTTTGTTTTTTCTCTTCTTCTCTCTCGCTCTCTTGCTGTTTCGTTCACTGTTGCTCAGCGCTGCAATGCGCATGTGCCCCCACCCCCTCCTACACACGCGAGGGCAACGAACGCTCTTTATAATGTGCCCGACTGCAGTGAGTGGGACGGTGGTGCCATGGGCATATATATATATGTATATATTTCACTTTCCTCTTCATTCTCGTAGAGTCCCTGCGTGGAGAGGATAGTAAAGCGGGAGGGCGACACCAACGGCAACGGCAAAGAGCAGTATCAAATTGATGGATACAACGGGGGATGCGCCATCGTTGCCGTCGCTTAGTGCCGGGTGTTGGAGGCGGGATTGTCTGGTTCTCACTAACCAGACACAAAACCTTCTTGTCGCCATACGCTCCAACGGTAGGTTCGGCACAAATACCCCCTTCGCAAATGCGGGCCAACTAACCGAGAATCATTTGCTTCGCCAGTTGAAGGCACTTCAGCGGGCGATTCTGACGCCAAATTTGGCGCGTCCTGTCAGTGAGAAGGCGATTCTGACGCCATTCTGTGATATCATTACCTCCGCGACAATGAGTGACACAATTGTGGGAGTCGCCCTGGCGTGTTTGTCAAACCTCATCGATCTTCGATGTTCCTTTGTTACAGTGAACGGGCTTGAGCTGATTCTACGCAGGCTAAATGGCATAAAAAGGGACGTGCACGACGTGTTTCTATACGAGGTTGTGCTCAGCAGGGTGTTGCAGTTGTATGTGAGTTGTGCGGCTCACCCGTCCGCGGCAGGATTGCCTGAGAATTTTTACGTACAAATGGTGCGACGTGCGTATACGCTGGCGCTACATCCGATGTTTACTCCACTGCTTCGGCGAACGGCCGAACAAGCCATGAAGTCAATTGTTACATCTCTGTATACGATTATCTTAAATAACAGGCCGCATTCCCGTCCGCTTGCTGCGAAGGAGGAAACCGTACTACACGATGGCGCGGAGGAGGAGTCGGCGTCGTCTCTTACGGGAGCTGTTATGCTGCGTTACATTTGCACCCTTATAAAAGGGTCCGATGATGAAAATGAGTCAGGGCCGGAGATGCAACCGCCTGAGACGAGGAACGCGTCTAAAACTGCGGCGGTGCAATTAGAGGGGCTATGTCTCGTGCAGGCCATGCTGTTTGTGATCAAGGATTGCCTTTGTGACCCGGGGCGGGAGGAGCTACTTCATGGTGTACAGCACGAACTGTGTCGTGCGCTTCTCGTGACAGGGGTGAGTACGGAGAATACCATAGTTCTCTCCCAGATACTTCGGACAGTACATATTGTGATGAAAATTGCCTCAACGCATGTGGTGCCGCAGACTTTTTCTTTTATTAGAGCCCTTCATCTTGACCCCATCATGCGCATGGCAGAAGAACTCCGCTCCGGCCCATCATCGCCGGGAAAAATGGTTTCCTCGCCTTCCCTAGCAGCCGCACCGACGCTGCCCACTGGACCTCCATTTCACCGGAGTGTAACGCATCTGATGGACCTCTATGAACATCGAGAACTTTTATTGGAGAGTCTTGTAGAGTTCTGCGGAGATGCCGATTTTGCCACATTTTGCTACGCGCAGTATGACCTCTCACGACGTTTTATTCCCTTGTTTGATCGTCTTTGCTCGGTATTGGTGGAGAACTGTTTCTACGTGCTCGACGATGCTGCCCCTGCCGTCGCAAGAAAGGGGGACCGTAATGGGGCGTCTTCCGACGTTGGCTCGGAGGCGTGTTTGACGAATATGGACATGCTCGCTTTAGAGGCAATGAATGCGCTTTTGCATCAAATAGCTCTGGCAATTTCGCGTCCGTTGCCGTCTTCAGCCGAGTTGACGTCGCTGATTACGTCTCGGCTGGAGCAGAAGAAACTATTGATGGAGTTTGCCTTTCTGTTCCGAAGCAGCGCCGTCAGGGAGGGCATTCCATTTCTCCTGCGGAAGGCAACTCGGGTTCCCGCCGGATCCTCCTACCGCAACATCGCCGGTATTGGCGGGGTAAACTCGCCGGCCCTGGTGCTTGCCGAACCCGCTGGTGGGCGTGAGGTGGGTGCCTGCCTTTTTTACCTTAGTGATATGCTGGACAAGCGTGTCTTGGGGGACTACCTCGGTGAGCTTGGCAGGGAGCCGCCCCCGCCGACGCCTGACGGAACGGAGGAAGGCGCTGCGGCCCTTGCCGCCTGGGAGGCCGAGCGGGAAAACGATCATTTGCGGGCAGGAACTGTGCGCTTTTATGAGGAACAACTGAAAGGGTTCCTACAAGAGTTCGATTACCGCAACAAGTCTCTCTTGCACTGCATTCGTGAGACAGCCTATCATATGTGCATGCCGGGGGAGGCGCAGAAGATTGATCGCGTCATGGAGGCGTTTGCGAAAATGTGGCTCAAATCTAACTCTGATGCGGCGAAGGAAATTAACCCGTTCTGTAGTGAACAGGGTCCTTTTATCCTCGCCTTTTCATTGATTATGTTGAACACCGACCAACACTCCGGCAAGATGGTAAAACCAATGCAGCGGGCAGACTTTCGACGTGTGCATCGTGACAGTGATGGAGGTAATTGCCTTCCAGATGAGTACCTGGATCAATTATACGATGATGTGAAGGCCCACCCAATTATTATGGCAGAAATGATTGATGTGGGTTTTACAAACGACGTCACCTGGGCGCTGGAAATGCGAGAACTGGCCCTTTCTGAAGAGGTGATCTCCAACGATGCCATATTGCGGTGCTCGATGCAGGTGACAACGTCAACTTCCAGCGATCAAGCTGTTGCCCAGGCCTTGCATCCGTTTGTCTTTTCCGCGTTCTGGAGGCATGCTCTCACGGCATTTGCGAACACCATTTATACCTGTAGCCTCTGCCCCGGCCACGATATTGTGGAGGAGATAGATGCGGAGGACAACGGTGACAAGAGTGATTCCTTTTTAACTGCGACTGAAGAGGCACACAATCTTGCACTTGGTGGTCTATGCTTGCTAGCCAAGACCGCTAAACACTTTGGCACCGTGTCTGCCGTAGACCATATCATATTGGTCCTGCTCTCGCAGCTCCCGCTTGACAAGCAAGATGCACATGGTTCATTGGTTCGTCTTGGGAACGGACGTTTCTCGTTGCGTTGCTTAGAAAAACTCTTCTGCGTCCTTCGTGAGTGTCTGCCGCTGGTAATGGACGCCTGGGGAGAGTTGGGTCACTTTTTTGCTAACTCCTTTTTGCTGGGTATTTTCGCGCGGGAACCGAACCTGGCCCCTTCAACGCCCTCCGCGGCCGGAGGCACCGAGCTGTGGGAGGAGCTGCGCAATAATCCCGGGCTAGTCGTGGCTGGCGTTAAGCGTACGACCTCCGAGGGTGGCTGGTTTGCGGCGTTGTGGGGCTCCTCCGTTTCGCCCGAGCGCCTCAAGGCGCAGGAGTGCGAGGAACAGCGGGCGATGGAACGGGTCAAGGTGCGGTTTCCTGACATTGAGGAATTTCTCCGCATGATTGACGCGCTTGAAGAGAAACCCCACCATCAGCTCCTTCGTGCCTTGTGCGAGGAGGCAGCAATGAAGGGCAAAGGTGCGGCCGACAGTTATGCGGCCTCGTATACGGTGATTCTCATCACGGAAGTCGTCATGCGCCGTTCACGGGATAACGCTGTGCTAGAGCGCTACCTCAAGTTGTGTCAGCAAGTCACGGCAAGCATATTTGCCGCTCTCGACCAGCCTAACACCACACACGCATTCAGCGGCAAGAAGAGCAATAATTGTAGTAGCAGCAGCAACAACCACGGTAGCAAGGCTCGTGGCACCATTGAGGAGTTTCAAATGACCGAGCTTGGCCAACCGATCCCCGCTGAGGCCTACGAGTATTGGGTATCGCTGGCAACCCGCGTGGTAAATGCCTTGCTTAGGGCTGTAAAGCATTTTATAGGTAATGAACTGCAGCAGGAGGCAGGACAACGAATTCTGTGCCTACTTACCGCTGCCCCCTCCAGGGTTTTTACGGCTGTGGTGGCCCCACTACTCTCCGCTGCCTTGCTAGAGTTACTCACTGAGCCGCAATATCTACCGCACGTACCAGCCCATTCACTACTGGTGACGTTATTGGATGCACTATGTACACTGGCAACTAAGTGTGGTCATCCTCTCGTGCGGCAGCAAACGCGGAAAGCGCTATCGATGATGGTGAAAAAGGAGCGCTATAACATCCTGCAAGATGGCGAGGATGTTGTAAATGCCTTGGTAACCTCTGCGCTTGAGTCAAATAGTGAATGTGAGGTAGGCATCCGAGCTGGAATACATTCAAGTGAGCTGACTCAGGATGAGAATTTGGAAAGTTTTGCGGATAATCTTACCATCGCCTGTCGTCGCCTCGTTGCTCTTTACGGTTCAAGAGGCACCACAAATGAGGACGCGGAGTGGCGGCGTGTGTGGATTGCCTCACTCCGTGGTCTCTGTGCCTTGGTTGTGTCTTCGCGCCAGTACCGCGATAGAAGTGAGGCGCTCCTATGCCTACAGCGTTGCTTGCTAGACCCGGACATTGATCAACTGCCCGTCACTGCCGTTTCTATGCTCTACGAAGATGTTGTTTTTCCACTTACTGAACAAATTTGTGCCCCATCCTCCTCTGCCGCGGCAACTGCACTGTCGCCGAGTGGCCAGACAACTGCTGATGCCGCCGTGAGCCCGGCCCCAGGCCAAACGTTTGTAACGAGTCTCTTAAGCCCATTTGCCCCACAGCCGACAACAAAGTCCGGGATGGGGGGTTCGGCGGGCCCATCCGGTTCTGTGAAGGAGAGAAATCAACAGGTGACTATTGATTTGAAGTGCCGTGTTGTTGGTTTACTACCCAAAGTATTTCTACACCACGTGAAGTCCCTTGGAGAGACGCCAGAGGTGTTACAGGAACTGTGGCAACGTATCCTGGGCACCCTTTATGCCCTTTACACCGCCCCGACAGAGAGTGCCTCCAATACCGTGCCGTCTGCTGCGCAGGACGCGATGTGGATGAGTCGTGTAAGCGGTGCGACAGAGGACGAAATCGTTCTGCGCGAGGCCATTCAAGAAACTGTAAAAAATATGATTTACGTTCTCTCAGCGACCCTCTCTGAACCTGCGTGCGAACAGGCCATGCGACAGACCCCATTCTTCTGGACATCCACAAAGAATTTGCTGCGCACCTTTGACTTTGCTGAGCCTCTTCTTGCCCATATTGACATGATTGAAAGTTAAGAAGCAATTTATTTCGTTTTCTCTTCGATTTGACTTGAGGGTTCTGGCAAATTGGAATCACCATCGCGCGCGCCCTGAGCGCTTTACCTTTATGTTAACTGGAGACAGGAAGGCTGCGGGTTTTTGGGGAACTGAATGCGTGCGTGTGTGTGTTTGCGAGGGCGAGAAGAGAAAAATGAAAAAACTGGACTTCTTTATTT